>NC_080425.1:75746368-76046368 GCF_029873635.1 Malania oleifera | reverse complement strand
GGACTTACGCCAACACTCCCCCTCAAGTTGGTGTGTAGATATGTCACACCCCGAACCCGGAAATGGGACCCGGGGGTGAAAATGTAATCTAACCTGTCCCTGTATCCGACAAAACATCTAAAGATACAGTACAATGGATGAGGGTCCGACCTCGTGGGGTTCCCAGGCACCCTAAACACATCCAAATACAATCATATATGCAACGAAAAAATGTCATTCTATATCAACATATACAGTACCATACCAGAGTCTATAAAAGAGCAGAAACAGACTCTATCAAAAAGTGCAAACGGGTGCCCAAATATATCTCAAAATGGCAACCCACCAAAAATACAGTCCTAGCACTTACCCAAGCGCTAACCGCAATACACCGGCCACTGCGCTCCCTACACCAGAACGCGAGTTCCGATTACTCAAAGGACCTGTAAAAATGTACGTACCGCAGGGGTGAGACACCTCTCAGTAAGGAAGAACACAGGTTATATCGGTGTGTGACATTTGAGTGTTATTGATACAACATACATGCAGTTAAATGCAATCTAGTAATAGTTCACACAGTGCATACATGCACACATCCACATACACATGATTAGAAATCCTAGTGTCGTCACACCCTTCGGCCCAAAGCCGGCCCTCGACATACGGCATTGGCCCGTAGCCAATCAGTGAACACGGCGCCACCGACACATGGCTAGTCCCCGACTCCCATGGCATTGTACCGACGCTAACTGGTGGATTCACACCCTTCGACCTGATCTGCTGGTATAGGCTCACGCCCTCGGATATAGAGTTGGACACTTTTGCCTACGTGGCAGGTGATAAACACACGTCCTCGGATATAGAGTCGGACACTCTCAGTACCTGGAATAATTTCGGAACCCCGTTTCTACTAGCATTTCAACATATCACACACACATGCATGCTCATATAACCAAACAAACCAGACCCATATGGTAATCTAAATCATGGTTTTCCAAAAAAATACAGTTTAAATAAAGTCAAGGCATGACCATCCCAATAACAAAGTATAAATCAACATATACATAGGTTTTCATAAAAACCAGGGATGCAACCCGTCGCCCCCTTTTTCCCAAAACTGTAATAATGAAAAAGTCATAGTTTTTCCCATTAGATCCCCCCAAATGAGTAGCCAAAACACACACAAGATCGTAAACCACAGTTCCACCGAGTCCGATTTCAAAAATAACCAATATAAACATAGTAGCCCTTACCTTTTCCCTGAATAGCAAATCCAGAACTCCAAGGTTCCTAAACAGCGAACCGAGTTCCAAAACCTACAAATCACAGAACAGAATATGCTCACAAGACAGTTACCTACAAAAGTACCAGATCAGAATTGAAAACTGAGTCTTACCTCGATTTTTTGCCCAAAACCCAAAAATCTCTGAAACGAGATTCCAATCTGTAGAAGTTGTAGAGAATTCGTCCACGATCCTTGTGGTAACTTTAGATTCCCGATTCCATCAACGATCGGTGAAGAAATCTAGAGAGAGAGAGAGAGAGAGTAGGGACAGTTCTAGAGAGAGAGAGAGAGAGGATTGAAGTTTTCTTAACGAGGAAGTAAAGGAATTTCTATTTATAGCCCTTTGATCCGACCCAATTCGTCGACAAAATGGTGTTCTCGTCGACGAATCTTCCACTGCCTTCGTTGACGAATCGGTGGCCTCGTCGACGAATCTAAGATCTCCAATTATTCTGAAACCCCTCGGTTTCTCCTCGTCGACGAGTCTCTGAATTTCGTCAATGAGAAGAACATAGGCTTCATCGACGAAATCTAGCTTCGTCGATGAAATATGCCAAATTCCCTATTTGCCCCACCCTTTTTAAACCCAGTTATCACAGTTCGGGTTCTTACAAGATATCTCTAACACCTAACTTGTCAAGTGAGTCATTGAAGCTTCTGTTGGAAACTGCCTTGGTAAGAATGTCAGCTAATTAATCTTCAGATTTAACGAAAGGGAACTAAATGATCTTCTGTTCCAGGTTCTGTTTGATGAAATGTTGGTCTATCTCCACGTGGTTGGTGCGGTCATGTTGAACTAGGTTGTGAGATATGTCGATGGCAGCTTTGTTATCACAGAATAAATTCATTGCGGAGTCAGGAGGAAAATTGACCTCTGTTAGCAAACCTGTAAGCCAAAGAAGCTCATATAATCCTTTCGCCATACCTCGGAACTCAGCTTCAGCGCTGGATAATGCTACCACCTTCTGCTTTTTACTCCTACATGTAACTAAGTTTCCTCCAATAAATGTAAAGTAGCCTAAAGTAGACTTTCAATCCAAGATATTCTCAGCCCAGTTCGCATCCGTGTACCCTTCAATCTTCAGATGAGCATTCTTGCCAAGGCAGTTTCCAGCAGAAACTTCAATGACTCACTTGACAAGTTAGGTGTTAGAGATATCTACTCACCAACTTGAAGGGGAGTGTTGGCGTGAGTCTCGAAATTAGCCAGCTATGGAAATCTTAGATTTAGGAATTCCTTCATTCAAGGGTCAAACATGATTGTAGCCGTAAATATTGTATAGATATAGAATAGCTTCCTAAAATAGTTTCTTGTATCTCTATATCTTGTACTCAATTTTATGGAGATGAGATGAATGAAAGTTACGTTTAACATGGTATCAGAGCATGATCTTGGGTTCCCTATTTTTTTATCAAGCAGGGGTCAAGATTTTGCTCGGCCTTCATGGCTGACTCCACCGAAAAAATCCTAGATAATCTAACCTAAAAAATGACAAAGGTTTTTTCAAGGGTCTAGACCTCTTCCTTTCCCATCACTGATTCCCCGATGGTTCCAATCAGCATCAAGTTGGATGGTTCCAACTATGGATTATGGTCTCAGGTTGTTGAGATGTATATCTTAGGAAAAGACAAACTGGGATACATCAATGGAGACTACCCCCAACCTCTAGAAACCGACCCCTCCTTTCGCAAGTGGCGCACAGAGAATGCCATGGTGAAAGGTTGGTTGATCAACTCCATGGATCATTCCTTGGTTGTGAACTTTATTCGCTATCCAACGGCTAAGCAGGTATGGGATTCTACTGCCATGACATACTTCGATAGAATTGACACCTCGCAGGTATATGAGCTCCGACGTCATGTATCTCGAATGACACAAGCAGGCGGATCTATAGAAAAATACTATAACGATCTACCGGGTTTGTGGTGAGAGATCGATTTTCGTCGATCGAATCCAATGAAATGTGCAACTGACATACAAAGTTACAACTCCATTTTACATGAGGAGCGAGTATACACTTTTCTTGACGGACTAGATGATCGATTGGATCATGTTTGGAGCGATGTTCTTCGCCTGAAACCTTTCCCTTCAATTGAGCAGGCATATACTTACGTTCGAAGGGAAGATCTTCGACATTCTGTGATGATATTTGGAGCAGAAGCAGTGGCTAGTGGTGTTGTTATGGCCATCAAAGGCGTGAAATCTAGCCAGTCACAAAAGTCTGGGTCCTCCTCACGATCCAAAGGTCATTCTGATGGGAATAAATGCACTCACTGTGGGAGTACAAAACATACTCAGGAAAACTGTTTCAAGTTACATGGCTACCCAGACTGGTGGCACGAATTACAAGCCCGAAAGAAACGAGATGCTCCTGCAACTGAAGACGTTCCAGGTCAAGCAGCGGTGGCCACGGCTGAATCTCAACTCTCTTTTATTTGCGTGGCTGAACCATCTACCTCAACCCCAGATCAAGGTAATTGTGGTCAAGTTTTTTGCAGCTCTAATACCATATCAAACGTAACTTTCATTCATCCTATTTCCATAAAATTGAGTATAAGATATAGAGATACAAGAAACTATTTTAGGAAGTCATTCTATGTATGTACAATATTTACGGCTAAAATCATGTTTGACCTTTGAATGAATGAATTCCTAAATCTAAGATTTCCATAACTGGCTAATTGCAAGACTCACGCCAACATAGAGGCCATCCTCCAACCTTCAATCAAGCATTATTGTAGTTCTCCTTTTTGTGTGTGTGAGTGCGCGCGCGTGTTCTTTTTAAGTGTAACAATCGAATCAATACACAAATCTTTTTTCTTGATCAACAAGTCAAGTGGCTATTCTTTAATAAAGATTAAGCCTAAATAAAATTTCTTACTTGAAATTTAACACAATTTATTTAAAAATATCAATTTAAGGCTTACAAAGTTTTCATATTTTATTTTTAAATAAAAGACACACCCAATTATGTACGCCATTTTTTGAGACTCAGACTACTGTTTATGAATTAAACTTATTTAAACACACACATTCTCACTCTAGCAAGGGGCATTTTAAAGTAGATTGTGAGGTCCTTAGCTCCAACACACACTATATATATATATATATATATATATATATATATATATATATATATCTTTTTAACTTCAACAAGGCGCAAAATTGTTAAAAATGCATAAGTTATTAGTTTGCAACCTCCTTCAACTATACTTTTTTTTTTTTAACAATATGGATATTTTTTTTGATAACTCAAAAATTTTAATTTAAACAAATCCTTAGGATCCTCTTAAGCACCTTTTACCAATATATAATCTAGTCATCATGTTTTGAACTACCAATATACAATACTTTATAGATTTTGATAGAACCAACAACAAAGAATTTGCCCTCTTAATAAAAAAATATATAATACCATCTTTAAAAGTATGAATTTCAAGTCTTGAATTCATATTTGTATTGATATGAACAAATTTTAATATAATTTTGTATTATACTTAATTCAAACCTATACAAATCCAAACCCAAGCATCCTTTAAACACAAAGATAGCATTTATAAAAATAAATAATATCAAATTATTTTCTATTCATCTCTTCTTCCTATTTATCTTCTATTCTTATATGCTCAAACTCCTTTAATGCATAAATCTTGTTGCCACCTTTTTTTGTTGGAGCACATGTTGATGAATCTACAAAATACAAGAAAGACTTGGGTGGACTAAAAGTGGTCTCTAGAGAATAGCTCCAATGCCTAAGAGAAATGGGTGAGGCAGGGAGACAATGATAAAGGGTAGTAATATTGAAAAAGAGAACGTCTCAAAAAATAAATACTTATCATGAAAATTGCTTAAATTAAGTACTTGTGTCAATGTTGTACATTATTTTGTTCACACTTAAGAAAGTGCTTATTTCAAAAGCATATTTTCAAACTACTTTTTTTCAAGTTTCAGGAAAAATAATTACTTTTGATAAAAATAAAAATAAAAATAAAAACATTTTTGAAAAAAAATCACTTATCTGAAAGTACTTGTAATAAGTAATCACGGACAATTTTTAGATAAATGCTCCTTATTATAAGCATTTTTTATTTAGTAGTTTCAAATAATCCCTTAGTAGATTTGCCGAGGAGGCCCACGTTAGGCGTTTTAACTAAGGTAAACACCTAGAAGACTTTTTTGGGCTTTGCCCCATTAGATAAGGTGTAGGTGAGGTGCTCATCAGCTACTTGGACCAAGGTTCTTCCCTTGCCTTTTTTTTTTCTTGGGCTTTCTCCCCTTATAAGGTAGGTGAAAGTGAGGTGCTTCTCAACTACTTGGATCAAGGTGCCTCCCTTGCCCTTTTCCTTAAATCAAGGAGGTCCACCTCGAGTACCAAAAGTTAAGGTCCCACTCTTAGATTTTTGGGGTGTTCTCCCTTTGAACTCAAGGAGGTTCAATTCTGGTGCTAAAGGATGTGCTCCTTTAAAATAAATAGATAAATAAATAAATTTCTCGTGCATTGTCCTATTTAACTACGAAGGTCCACATTGGCTGCTAAAAACAAAGGTGCTCACCTTTGTTTTTTTCCTCAAGTATTCTCCATTTAACCAACAAAATTCACCTTGGTTCCTAAAAAGTGAAGCACTACCCTTAGTTATTTTTTAAAATTTTTTTCTCCTGGGCATTATCCTTTTTAATCATGGGCTACCTTAAGTGCTAAAACTCAAGGTGCTCCCCTTATTTATTTATTTTTTATTGGGCATTCTCCCTTTTTAAGTAAGGAAGTACACTATGGATGCCAAAAATTGAGGTTCTACACATAAGTTTTTCCTTGTTTTGGGCAAAGGTTCTAGTCAGGGTGCTTTGGAGCCAAGGTGTTTGTCCTTAGTCATTGGAGCTAATGTGCTCCTTTTTGGTACTTGGTTGTTGCCTTAGGTATTCTCCCAAGGTACCTCCTCAATTATTGGAGTTAAGCTGCTTTGAACTTGAGGTGTTCCTCCTCAGTCATTGGAGTTGATATGCTCCTATTTAGGGCTACTTGCCAACTAAATTAGGCTTATTATCAAGGCTATTTTCCATGGTTACTAGCTCGATGCTTGCAATTGATGTGGCCTTCTCTCCAAAGCAACTTGCTGCAAACCACCTTGGCTTTTGCACTAGGGGTGGCCTTCTTCTCAAGGTTTCGCTAAATTGACCTTCTCTTTAAAGAATATTTGCCATTGTTTCCACCTTGGCAACTGCACTTGAGATGACCTTCTCTTTAAGGTATTTGCCAAAGTTATTACCTCAATGCTTGTACCTGAGATGAGTCTCTTCAAGGGTATTTCCCAAGGTCACCATGTCGGAACTTGCACCACAAATGGCCTTCTATTCAAGGCCATTTTCCAAGGTTACCATCTCAAAATCTTGCAGCTAAGGTGGCTTCTTGCACCTAAGATGGGTGAGACAGCAAGTTTCCATTAATAAGGTTACTCTAGGGTTTAAGAAGATCCTTTCCAATCCATGGTACTTTCCTTAGAAATTTTCTTAAGCTTGGTACCCTTTATTCCGTCCTTTATGAATCGTAGGGTTTGACGCCTTTAGCTATCTTTGACTAAGTGCGGGGAGGCATAGCATTTATAGGATTCTCTAAATGATATCCCCCCTTCATCTTCATCCAATATGAGTTATTGCTTTTGCCGAAAATACCTCGTTCTCTTACTTTATTAATCAATTTCATCCTTAGAGAAGTTTGTGGGGCATGGCGGCAATTGTCTTTTAATAACTTAAAAATTGAGACTCTTTACTCTCCCAACCTTATTTTTTTGGTAGATTTTGCACCTTGGCTCTCTTGACCAATATGGTCAACTTCTATTGTTTTTGTACGTCTGTTCAAGTAAGGTAATTACCTTGATTGTCTTTGTAACTATTGTGATATGGATCGAATAATTAAGATGCATAGCGGAATAAATATAACAAGTAAATGAAACACAACCAGAAAATGATAAACAACAAGAATAACAACAAGATTTACGGGGTTCGGCAAAGCCTACATTCACTGAAGCAATGGCACAAGAATTTCACTAAGAAAATCACAAAGTACTCAATACACTTCTCAAATGATCACTTTGTTTCTCAATACATGTCCAGAATGACATATATAACAGTCTCTCGGAGGTTTTCCTCTGATTACACAACCATCCCAATGTTCAAATTCAAAATTCAAAAAACTGCTCACAGCCCAAAACTTCTCGTTGATGAGAACAGGGGATTCGTCAACGAGACCAAGACGAACACTCATCGTCGAGGACAGGACATTCGTTGACAAACCCATTTTCCTGCTCTCGGTATCTCAGGATCTCTGAATTTTTCTTGCTCTCTGGATCTCCTCGTCAATGAGTCTTTTGATGCCACTTAGGAATACTTCAAAAACTCACGTTTTTCTTCCTTTGTTTGTGAATCCTACTAAGTATAAGAGTCACACACAAATATAACAGTAACAAATAAAAATAAATTAAAGTTCTTTCATCAACCCTTGAGAAAACATTTTGTAGGTAATATGAAGAGGTCATCATACTAACTGAGGTTTCTTGCATCCATATATTTTATTGTCAAAAAAGTTTCTTATATCTATATTTTACCTTTCAATATCGCATTATAATAGTCATGGCCAACAACTATGGCCATCCAAAATTGAATGTTTGTAGAACTTTCGTTTGTCTAACAATATTTTTCTTACCTTGTAACTAGCAATCACCAATGATATCACTAGAGCATCATTATAAGGTGTTTGGACACCCTATAGATCATCCTCTGAGAAGGTAATTGTCTCCTCCTTTCATGATTTCTTTTAAGGATTCTTCTCCTTGTCGGAACGTTCTGAAAAATGATTCGAAATAGCGAGGGATAAAAATAAATTAATAGTTCGATGGAGTCATCACTAACCTATTATTTTCCTAGGTATAGTTAGTTCACCTAATTACTACTCGTTGATTAGTTTTTAGACTAATTCCAACGCCAAGGAACCAATAGTCTCAATCTACTTTTACTAAAGTTGGGATTGAGAATACAGTTATACAAGGGAAAGGTATTAACACCCCTTACACACCCATTTTACAAACAATACCTAATTAACCATGAATTATCCCAACTTGAATCATATGGTTCTTAATTAATGTAACAACCCGGGGAATTTTAAATAATTTGAAATAATAAGGAAGATAGAAGGGAAGGAAGAATAAAATTCGAAAAGGTGGCAGCAAGTATTCATCAACGAACAAACTGGTCTCGTCAATGAGTGTTCTTAATGGCTTGTCGACGAAGGTACATGTCTCGTCGACGAGGAATTATCGAGAGAGGTTCTTCACACTACTGAAATTTGTCGACGAGTTGGCTGTCTCGTCGACGAACTATGCACTATGACTCATTGACGAATCGACGTGTCTCGTCGACGAATCTTTGAGTATAAAGAGCAGATTTCTTCCATTTCAGCGCGAATTTCTTGCATGTCCTCCTTCTCTCTCTAAGAACTTCTGCCATACGACCTTCTCTCTTCAATTATAGGCCGGATTTAGCCTGATTCAAGGATTGGAAGCCACCACGATGCTCTTGGGAAAGTTCTCTACAAATCTGCCAGAGTTGATCATTGGTGGAAGTGGTTTGATTTCCATTCCAATTTCAAGGTAAGGCTTTTTATTCGGTATTTGTCTTTCCCATAGTTATAAGAGATGCTGTATACGAAAAAATAATGATATTTTATTCTAGGAGATGTTGTTTTTAGGGTGTTAAGTGGGGAAAACTTTACGGGTGTAGGACCAATCTCTGTAGGGTTATTTGCAAAAATCGGGTAAGGGGAAATATTTTATAATATCTTTTTAGTAATTTTAAAATGACTAATTTTGGGTAAAAATCCTACATATACAGGTATAATTTTTCTGAACCAAACTAGTATTGAAAATACTGTTTTAATTATGTATGTATTAAATTGGAGAAAAATTGTGTGGTTGAGACCATTTTGATAATTAAATGATTATGAGCTTAGTGGAATGATGAAATCATTGAGATTGTGAATGTTATTTGGCTGTAATTCTTGTCTGGCTAAATACACTGGTTGGATTGTGAACTTTGTTTGGTTGAAAATACTGGATGGTTGAGTGTACTGTGGTAATTGCGTGGACATGGTTGATTGATCAAGTTTATTATTGATTTGTGGTGTGGTTCATGTAAATGGCGATATAACGTTGGCAGTGGTATGAGGAGGTCGTTATATCGTACTTGGTATAACCGTCATATAACGTTGGCAGTGGTATAAGGAGGTCGTTATATGGACGTTTATTCAGGGAGGTAAACATTGGCTGTGGTATGAGGAGGCTGTTTACCTATTTACCATGAACATGTTGATTGGTTTGTCCTGTGTGGACCAATCTTGTGTGGACATATATGTTGTGTGATTGGTTTGTCCTGTGTGGACATATAAGTTGTGTGATTGGTTTGACCTGTGAGGAACAATCTTGTGTGGAAGTTATTTTCTGCATGATTATGGACCCTGTGAGGGTATGATTTGTGACTTTGTTGTTATCCTACGTAGAACTCTGTGAAATGTTTGGTAATGATTGGGTGTAACTTTAATTAAGTATTTAGGGTAAAGTAGATTACTCCACCCAAGGGCTTGCCGAGAAAGGCGGGTACTCTGGTAATTATATGTGGATACCAGAGTAGAGGGAAGCCACTTGTATAGGCGGGTGACCTTCCCTATTTTCGGTGACTTTACCTAGATACATAACCCAAGGGCTTAGTAAGAAATGTGAGTGCCCTGGTGTTAGCACTAGAGCAAAGGAAATCTACTTGTATGGGTGGGTAGAATTCCCTATTCTCGGGAATTATCAGTAAAATATTTATGATTGCGGGCATGTAAATGGATGACAAAGACGTTGACCATGTTGTGGCTATGAGTATGATATTTTGGGCTGATTATGGATTATGAATGCATTTAGATGGATATTTTTTATTATGTATTAAACACTTCAGCCACACACTATTATAAACTATTTCTTCCTTACCGAGAGGTGTCTCACCCCGTTGATGATTTAAATCTTTTCAGGTCATCCAGGTGATCGAGCTTAGATGGCTCCAGGGTAGGGTAGTTTTTGTGAGTTAAATATAGCAGAACGAATATGTATTTAGTTTATGTTTAATATGTTAATTCTAGCTTTGTAATATGAAGAATTAGTTTGTAATTATTATGGACTGATGTATGTAAATATAGCACTTTGGTATTTTCTGTTGAAGTTATTTATTATTTCCGCTGCGTGATTGGTACCAGAGACGCGTGTTGGTCCCTTAACGCACCGGGCACCTCGAGGTGTTAGGGGCGTTACAATTAATACCTAAACGAATGAACATTAAAATTTCAAAAGAAAGTGTAAAATCAAGTGCGATTTAGAAGTATCTTATAACACCTCCAGAGGAAGGAATCTTTTTAGATAAACCCCCTATCAAAACCAGAACAGGTGAGATCTGAAACACCTTTTACCCTTTGTTTAATCATTGGGATGCACACACACATAAAATGAAATATATATATAATGATTATATAAATTCATCAAATTTAATCAAAAAAAGATCTTTAAAACATTTCCAGATTTTCAAAATAATTTAAGAATTTTTTGCACTTTTTTATTTTAAAAGAATTTTCTCTATTTTATTTATTTTTTGGTAGTTTTTTTTTTTTTTTTTCATTTCTTTAGTTCCCCAAGTTAAAAACAACTCAAAGAATTTTTACATATTTTTCTATTTTTTTTATATAATTTTTCCTATTTTTTACTTTTTTTTTTTTTCCAATTTTCTTGAATTAAAAATTAATTAGTAGAATTATAAAAATAAAAAAAACATGTGGTCTGAGAAGATTACACTGGTTCAGCTAGTTTAAACCAAGTCAACGAGTTAACTTAGGATGACCTGGTTCAGGAAGGGATAGTTGTAGAGACCCGAAAAATTATAGTAATTAAATAATAAAAGAAAGGAGTGATAAGGAATTTTAAAAAGAGAATTCAACAGGGTCTTGTCGACGAGTGAAGAAGTACTCATCAACGAGCAGGGCCTTTGGCTCATCGATAGGAACTCATGCCTCGTTGACGAGAAATTACTAAGAGAACTTCTTCCAGAGCTTGAAACTCGTCGACGAGAAGAAGGTATTCGTCGACGCAACTATCACTTGGACTCGTTGACGAGGAGATGTGACTCGTCGACGAGGCCACGTGGACAATAATTCTATAAAAGGCCAAGAATTCATTTTTCCTGTAAGAAAACTTTCAGAAACTCTCTCTCACTCTCACACACTCTCTCTCTCTCTCTCTCTCTCCTCTCTCTCTCTCTCTCTCTCTCTCTCTCTCTCTCTCTCTCTCCTACGATTCTCTCACCTTCTCTCTTCGATTCCGACTCCATCCTTCGCCGGTTTGATGATCTGAAGCCGTCGCGTTACTCCTAAGAAGGTTCTCTACAAATCTGCTGGAGTGACTTGTTGGTTAGGCCAACTTAGGCACCATCTCGAAATTTGGGTAGGTTGATTATTTTAATATTTATTAAGGTATTTGGTATTTCTGGGCTGGGGAAATTTTATTAGATGAGTTTATACTGAAGTTTTGTTGGGAAAAATGTAAATTTCAGGGTGTTGAGCTGGGAATACCATGGGTGTAATTTTGGAGTAATTTTTGGGCTTCTCAATAAGTCAAGTAAGGGGATAAACTAAGTCAAAAATTTTCATGAAATTATTTACCATATTACAACATTTTTTTTAAGAAATTATGTATCAATTAGCACAGTGTTTGGGAATACTGCAGTTGAATAGGAAAAGGGATTTAATGTTGTTTATCAAGAAATGTGATTTCATATCAGGTTTTATGCTTAAAAACATTATTCATATTTGTGTGGCATGAGTATAATTTTCATGAAATTGTATTATATCAAAATATTGTGATCTTCCCAGAATAAGCGTGTTATTCTTAGTTTTCGAGAAAATCATGAAATCGGTATAGGAACTATGTTTAAAGTATGGTATTGAAACAGTACAGGGATTTCAAACTATGTATGTTAAGAAGTATGTCGGCATAAGGGCCGTGATTTTACATGATATGTCAACATAAGGGCCGTGATTTTTACATGATATACTATGCCGGCGTAAGGGCTGTGATTTAATATGATATGTTATGCCGGCGTAAGGGCCGTGGTTTTTCATGTTATACTATGCCGGCATAAGGGTTGTGGTTTATACGTTATGATATGCGAAAATTCATGAAAATATTATCTTGACAAATATTATTATGAAACAGCTATGTATCATTATTTGAGATTTACAATATGTTATCAGAACCCAGATGGTTTGGTTTAGAATTTCACAAGGCACGGTATCGTAGCTATATATTCACGATCATATATATGTTAATGCTACCACGCGTCGTAAGGGACTATGGGAGAATGGCATTCGATGTGATTTTATGGTAGCACAAGCGTCCCTCTGGTAGTCCGAACTAGGAGGGGCAGATCCATCGTACTTACAGACTTATGTTGATCTAGCGTGGTCGGCCACTCATTACTAGGTCTCGCCTTTGGGCCGCACAACCTAATCATGTGGGGGTAAGACATGACACCAATAGCTATCCATCTAGGGTGTTATTTCATGTACAGTTATATAAGATGATTTCATGTATAGAAACTCAATATGTTGTACCATGTTATGATAAATTATGTTGTGTTATGATAAATTATGTTTTATCCAATTATGATACTGACAGTTTTGCCCAATATGATTTATGTACTGTTATATGTATAACATGAAATTACTCATGTTGCCACACACTGGTGTTAGTTTATTTCCCTTACTGAGAAGTGTCTCACCCCAGTTAAAAGAGCAGATAGAGTTCTGCAGCGTTAAAGGTCGATTGTCCGACTCTGTCATAAGGGTAAGTCGTTACGTTAGGGTGTGACAGATTTTTGAGTTATGTCCCTAGGGCACTTTTTGGTCTTTTTGGGATGTGTATATGTATATGACAGGTTTGGTAAAACTCTGGTATTGTGTTGGTTGGAAGACTTGATTATGTTTTATCAGCTGAACAGCATATCAGGAATATTATATTAAATGAAAAAAATTTATGGTAAAATAGGCAGGTCATTACAACAGTGAGGTGTTGCCATGAGTTAGCCACCAACGATGACATATGGCAAAGAAAATACTTATTTTTTTATTTTTTGAAATTTGGAGATGACGTGGTAGGGTTATGTTAACATGACAATCACCTACCGCGTGACAGTAGCTGATAAGTGTAAAATATTTGATGCAGATTGTTGACGTCACAACGATTCAACTATTTGGAGAAAACACAAATTGGACAACCAAGATCGCACCACATATACCCCCCAAATGCGAAGTCCTGATTACGCCATGTGTCACCGTCCATACAATGACACATGTCCCACTTAATTTTTTTTTGAAAATGTATTTTTCCATTTATTTTTTATTTTCTTTTATCTTCTAGTATAAGATACTGACTTTTCCTAAGATTTCAAAAATTTTAAGGATTCTTTGAGATTTCAAGAATTCTACGGACCTTCCCTGGGTTTGCTAAAAATATACAAATCTCATTTTATATTTTTTATAAAAAAAAAAAAAAAAAAGATAAGTTTTTTTGTTTTTGGAGAAAATTTGACTTTTTTTTTTTTTTTGACAAACTTAAGGAAATGTCACAGTTGTTGTTGGAATGAAGAGGGTGGAGCAATTAAGAGAAAGCAAAAAGAAGTGCTGTTTCCTTCAATTGAGCGGTGGTGGCTTGGGTAGTTTTCTGCCAGCAAGCAATAGATGGCCTTGTATCTCTCATAGCAATTATCACACAACCAGACAAGAACAATTGAAAGTATAAATTTGAGATTTTAATTTTGAATTTGAATAAAATTTAATATAATTTTTATTATATTTTATCTAAATTTATAACAATTTAAATCTAACTTTTTTTTTTTTCACTAAATATAAGGTTAGGAGTTTGCAATTCTTTGGTTCAATTAAATCAATGGAAAAAAAAACAAAATCGAATTTTTTTGATTTGTTGGATGAAAAATCAAACCTCACCGAACCTCTTGTTAGAATCAAAATCAGACCAATCGATTCAGTTCATTTTATCGTCTTGGAAACCCAACTTTCAGTAGAATAAAATAGACCAAATTGAGTTGAATAAAAACCAAAATAATATTGATTTGGTTTAATTAGTTATATCTCTTTGCTCTTCTTTTGTGTTTGTTAAACAAAATTAAACATAACTAACAAAGAAAATAAAAACATAAATACAATTAAAATCAAAACGAAATACACCAAACGAAACTCTAGAGTTGAACTAACGACGAACGGAAACGAGACCTCACATATTCATCCGAAAAATATATTTCAGATAACGTAGTAGAAGGTATTGTTCTTCGTAAATTACATTGTTTCTCATTTTTTCTTCTTTAATAAAAAAATCAATCGCCCTATTGTTTTCCCTATATTAATGCATCACCATGACGTTCACTCCTTTTACTCCACCACGAGCTCCTCCTAAAATTTCCAAAGATACCACGAAGTACATATACCTTTCCGAAGCCAATCAACGACAATTCACGAGTCACTTTCAATAATCACATTAAAATAATGCAAATGTTTGCACAAACGAATTCCTTCCCTGATTGCTTTTAATTCCGCACTATTATTCGTATCATTACCAAAATAACTTGAAAAAGCCGCTTTTACCATGTTATGGCAATCTCGAATAATTCATCCACCTCCTGAAGTACTCGAATTGCCCATACAACTCCCATCACAATTAAGTTTTATCCACCCTACTAAAGGTTTAACCCACGAAATAATTTTTCCAAGCCTATCACAAACTCCCTGATGCTTAATTCAAAACTCATTCAAAATCTTAATGTCTGACTTCTTCAGTTTTTGAAAAGAATTGGTGTTCTCAACAATAAAACTAACCCAGAATCGAACACTTCTCCACATCTGATTTGCACTTTGATAAACTCCTTACATCCTCGCTTTACATCTTCGATTCTAGAGGCATCACGTAATCAAATACCGAATCAGCCTGATTAAAATATCTTTAATAGACGATTTTTGAGCATAATGGAACCAATTTTTTATTTTTCTTCTTAATAATATTTAAAACAATGAGAAAATATAATAAAAATAATTTTTTTTTTTTGAAGTAAAATACTTAATACAAATTGTACCGTAGAGTGTATTTTATTTTACGTTCGCTAACTTTAGGTCAAATTTTGAACTTACGTGAACCATTTTTTCACTCACCAAACTTGACCATGACCTGATTTAAATCTATGAAACCTCTTTTCCAAGTTTGAAAACGATCATGCATGTGGGTACAGCTTGACTTTTATTATGCAAGTTACTAATGATTAAGAGGCAGTGGCCAACTATGATAGAGTAGTTTATAGGTTAGCCCCACTTTTCATCATAGGGTTTCCTCAATCAATTTAAATCTATATTCTATGTATTATCTCCAATGCAAACCCTAGTGAAGTGTCCCATCGCTGCTTTCCCCCTAAGATATTGCAAGTAAGTATTGACCCCCCAAATATGAATATGGTAAAATGAGACAATTTTTGGCATACAATTTCACTAAATCTCAATTCTCCAATCATTCTATTTCTCTGAAAGCACCCTCAATGTGATTAGATTGTGATTTCATGCTCTACACCTGTTTTTCTCTTCCTTCTTACTAATTTGAAGACAAATTACATGCTAAAATCATAGATTTAGGAATATGTTTTCAAATAACAAGCGTTAAATTTATCGGTAATTATAATAATTATATAGTTGGCTAGCTATTAATTAATAAAAAAAATTAGTAGTTTGAGTCCATAAATATAGTAATCAACGAACCACACTTTACATAGATATTTATTTACTCGTACATAACGGAATTGTGTATCTTATAAGAAAAAACTAAATAATAAAAGGGCTTATACTTTGATCCATACTTTTTACTTTTTTAAAATTAAAAAATTAAACTCTTCTCCTTTGAGTGTGCAACTTTATGCACATTCCTTATCATTTTTAAAAATAATTATTAAAATTTTTAAAAATAGTGAGTCAATTGTCTTTCAGGAACATCTCTTTCATGTTTATCGACTCAGGTTCACTTCTTTTTTGTTTTTTTATCAAATGGTAAATGTATATTGATCAAAATGCATATTTACAAGTACTCTACACATCCCATCTTTCACTTCTTAAGAAAGATAAGAATAGGTAATAAAAATTTGGCTAACTTTTGTTGTGTTTCCTACAACCTAAATCGAATCTTCATTTTGTTGATCATCAATGGAGAATACAGATTCAATGTTGTCATTTGAATCCCAATCTGAGACTTTGTGCAATATCTGAATTAGTTTAAAACTTTTATTTATTTTATCTCTGGGGACATCTTTTTGCATAATGTACCTTGCAAATGTAACATTGGTGATCCTATAATTCTCTCTTGTGCTTCCTCTTTCTTAGCTATTCCCAACGTTTCTCCTTATGCTTTGATTTTGACTTCAAATGGATCCAATATATAATCACCTTTCTGGAGATTTGACAAAAAGATAAGAACTTTTCCTGAGATTTCAAAAATTTTAGAGACCCTTTGAGGTTTCAAAAATTCTAAAGAACCTTCCCTGAGTTTGCCAAAGATAAAAATCTCATTTTATATTTTATATTTTTTATAAAAAAGATGAGTTTTTTTTTAAAGAAAATTTGACTATTTTTTTTTTTTGGACATCACAGTTGTTGGAATGAAGACGGTGGAGCAATTAAGAGAAAGCAAAAAAAAAAGTGTTGTCCCCTTCAATTGGAGCGGTGGTGGTTTGGGTAGTTTTCTGTCAGCAAGCAATAGATGGCCTTGTATCTCTCATAGCAATTATCACACAACCAGACAAGAACAATTGGAAGTATAAATTTGAGATTTTAATTTTGAATTTGAATAAATTTTAATATAATTTTTATTATATTTTATCTAAATTTATAACAATTTAAATTTAACTTTTTTTTTCCTAAATATAAGGTTAGGAGTTTGCAATTCTTTGGTTCAATTGATTCAATGGAAAAAAAATAAAATCGAAATTTTTTTATTTGTTGGATGAAAAATCAAACCTCACCAAACCTTTTGTTAGAATCAAAATCGGACCAATCGATTCAGTTCATTTTATCATCTTGGAAACCCAACTTTCAGTAGAAAAAAATGGACCAAATTGAATTGAATAAAATCCAAAATCAAATTGATTCGGTTGAATTAGTCATTTCTCTTTGCTCTTCTTTTGTGTTTGTTAAATACTTGTGTTGTCTCAAGCAAAAGTGGTTATTTAAATAATGGACTTACTACTTTTTCCTTTCAAAAACACCATCTTGATCTAATTCATCTTATAGCCAAGGGCTTACAGGGTTTAGGTTTTGCAATTAAGTGTGACGAGTTTTTTTTTTTTTTTTCTTTTCTCCACACTCCTATTAGAAGTATCCAAGTTTTAAAATACATATATATTAAAATTTTATTTGAGAAAATAAATTACGAATCTTGCATTTAAATTTTTATGAATTTGTACAAAACTCAATACGATTTTATACCTTGTTTTATTAAAATTTACAATTATCCAAATTAAATGCTTGAATTGCAAGTTGCAAACCATTATTCAATGTATTTTTCGGTTTCAATTATTTCCTTTTGAGAGGCTTTGTCTTTGTATGTGTCACAATGCCGCCCACCTACTAGAGGAGAACGTAAATTTCCAAATTATCTTGGCCAGGTAGCGAACTCAAAATCAAAGGGGGTAAATAACATAAAGTGAGCAATAGGTGAAACATATAAAATGGAGTCGTCATTAACTATTTTCATCTTAAGTGAGTTAAGAACACCTAATTAATTTACTACTAGTTCATTGGTCTCTAAGTTATACCTATGTTCAAAGAAATCAATAGCTAATAGTTTACATCACTAGGTAGATATTGGGAGAACAATTATGCGATGGAAAGGTATTAGCACCTCTATACATCCATTCAACGGATAAAACCTAATTAGCCCAAGATTACCTTTGAAATTAATCGACTAAGACTTAGATTCTTCCATTTTATTTAATCACTAAACTTTATATTTTAGATAGTGTACAAAAGATAGAAGCTATCCTCACCTCACGATCTCCAAAAACATGGAAGGACACAAGCCCAAAGATTCTCCAAGAGGATTCATTGTTTAGTGTGCTTTTCTCAATTCTTAAATATTTTATTTCTCCGACCTTTAAATATTTGGAGGCTTTACATAAGACAAAAAAAATCTCTCCCCTTCAATCAAAGACATGCGAAAACATAACACCCAAGATTTGAGAAAAGTTTATTATGAATGATGCTTTATTCGCATCATGAAGGGAACACAATCACATAAAAAAAATGAAAGAGACATGCAAGCAAACATGTTAAACTACCACTCTGCAAACAAATATGCAAAATACACATGTTAAACACATATGTTAAACATAGATGAAATATGTGCACAAAAATCAGAAAATCTAGCAGAATCACCATTAAATGAACTCGAAATGATTCTGCTAGTCTCTCTACTCTTTAAGAGATGATTGAGAAACTAGATAACCTTGTTTCATTGAGTTCTACAACAACAACAACAATAAAATCAAACCTTAAGTCCTACTGGGTGGAGTCGGTTATATGAATCTTTTTCTATCAATTCATGCAATCATTGAAAATTTCTTTAGACAAATTTAGGGCTATTAAATCCTTACATACTATCTAATTTCAAGTTATTTTAGGTCTACCCTTACCCCTTTTATTGTCCGTCATAGTAACTAACTCACTCTTCCTCACTGGTGTACTATACGACATATGTTACAAGTGTCCAAACCATCTGAGTCGTCTTCCTTATCTTATTTTCTACAGGAGCTATGCCTAACTTACCACAAATATGTTCATTTCTTAATTTATCTTTTAATATTATACCACTTATTCATCTAAGCATTATCCTCTTAAAAACTTTTACATTTTGGATATACTATTTCTTAATTACCCAACATTATAATCTATATATCATAGTTGATATTATAACTGTCTTATAAAACTTCCCTTTTAATTTTAAGGGGATCCTACAATCACAAAGCACACTTGAAGCACTTCTTTATTTTACCCAACTTAACTATATGCATTACATCTTCTTTAGTTTCTCCTTTAGCTTGTATAATAGATCCAAGGTATCAAAATCGACTAGCATTGTTTATTTTTTCATCATCAAGTTTAACTTTATCTCTCATATTCCTCCTATTATTACTGAAATTACAAATCATATATTTTATCTTATTTCCACTTATCTTAAAACCTCTATATTCTAAAACTTTTATCAACAATTGTAACTTAGTATCTAATTAAACCCTAGGTTCATCAATCAATACAATATTATCTGCAAACAACATACACCATTGAACCTCATTTTAGATACTCCTAGTGATTGATCCATTATTGAAGCAAATATATATATATATATATATATATATATATATATATATATATATATATATTAGGGTTCAAAGCAGATCATTAATGTACATCTATTGTTGTTGTGTGAAGTAGCATGAATGCTAATGTGCAGCGGAAACCAACACATTGAATCCAAAACAAGTAATGCAAGTAACCAACAATGAATATATGGAGATAAACAATCACAAAGAGAATAAAGCAAAGTAATAAGAACAAACAACACAAGAAATTACATGCTTTGGCAATGTGCCTACGTCCATGGGAGCAAGCAACTAATTTTCACTATCAATTCATCAAAACTTATATCAAGGGTTACAAATATAGTTTATATATCAACCCTATGCGCACAAAAGACTTATAATGCATCTAAAACACTTCTATAGAAAATTTCGAAGGAAATTCTTCCAAACCCCCCAATCTACTGATCTCCCAATTCAAAAATCCGTGATCTGTGCCGAGCGAAACCGTCGACAATTTCAGCAAATCGTCAACTGTTTAAGACCGAGAACTGTTTCCTGCAAACTGAAGTCGTCAATGGTTATCTCCTGAGACCAAACCGTCACTTATACCATCAATCAAATAGTCAACAGCTTCTTCCTGCAACCTAGCTTCCTTGTTCTTTATTTCACCATGCTTTCCCGGGGCATGCGTTCCACTCAATATAAGTCACATCTCCAACAATTGTGATTAATAATTCTTTATTTTCTTCACTCATAGTCATCATACTAGTCATTACTTCATCATACATATCCTTAGTGACATCAGCATAACTACTAAATACACTTTTTTTTTTCCTAAAACCCACCGTAGAACTTCCCTAGATATCCTATCATATGCTTTCCTTAAGTTAATAAATACTATATGTAAGTCCCTCTTCTTTTCCCTAAACTTTTCCATTAATCATCTTAGAAGATGTATAGCTTTTGCAATAGATCTCCCAAGCATAAAACTTAATTGATTTTCTGAGACCTTCATTTCTAGTATAAATTTTTGTTCTACCTTTTCCTATAATTTCATCCTATGGCTCAAAAGTTTAATTTCATGATAGTTATCACAATTTTAAATATCTCTGCTAGCCTTAGTGGCTATATAATTATATTTAATGTGTTTTGATGATATTAACCTATCTGTTGCTCCAAGTGCATCCTATATTTGCAGATCATGTTTAGTACAGGTACAAGTGACAAATACATGAAGGTACTATATCAAAGGTAAAGATCGAACCGAGTAGACGTTCTAGTAGGAAAGATCAAAATTATACTCACTCAGAAGATTTCAAGTACTTACAAGGAAGCTAATGTAGATTATATGTATTATGGGCTGTGTGTGAGGTAGCAACATTTTGTAACTCTCGTAGTTTTGATCTTAGTAAGAATATCTAGCAAGATTTGAGCAAATTGCATGTGCATACTAGGACACAAGAGTATATAGGATTTCACTAAGTCATAAATTCAACACTCATGGTTTTCAAAGATAAAACAAAGAGTTTGAAAAAAGTATTTGTTAGACGTCGTAGCTCGTGGAGTATATACGTGTGCCCTGCAGTAGATATACAATGTAGAGTCAAAGGAGGGTGAATGACTCTTTTTTAGGAATGCGTATTTCTCTACAAAATAAAAGTCTTGGCAAGATGGCAAGCAATTATATCACAATATATGAATTAAATCATGCACAAGACAATGTAAAATAAAGAGTAGGGAGAGAAAAGCTTAACACCGGGTTTTAACGTGGTTTGGCACCAAGCCTGCGTCCAGGCCTTAGCACCAAGTTAAGGATTTCACAATCCACTATCAATGCTCCTTCCCCGGTGGAGCAAGCCTTACAACTTGCGTACACAACCTTACACTCAGGATCAAATCCCTACACGCTCACAAAGAGCCTTTACTTCGGTTCACCAAGAACCCTCACAATGGTTCACAAAGAACCTTACAATAAGAAGATGATTGCAATGATAATGCTCCTTAAATGAGCAAATATTAAATACAAAGCAAACCTCACACTTCTCTCTCAAGAATTGTATCAAACAAGATTGGAGAACAAGAGAGATAAGCACTTGTGAGTGAAGAACAACAATGCAAAGTGTTAGGTGTTTAGGTTTTGGTATAAAAAGATGTTTTTCACTAAGAATGATCAAAAGCCTTCAAAACCATGTTAATACAAGTCTAATAGCTTTTATTTATAGCCCAAGATACAAAGGAGCCATTAACTAGTTGTTGGGGGGGAGAAAAGATATTTTATTTGGTAAACTAGTTGTTTTCCGCCCGTTAGCGTCATTCTGCCCGTTGGACTCGTCGACGAGCCCTTGATTTCATCAACTAATCACACACTACAACTCATCGACGAATCCCATGTGTTTGTCGAAGAGTACCCTAAATTTGAAAAAGTCATCAACATGAAAGTTGTGGCATTTTGTCTTAACTTTCCAAGGACACCAAGATAGTCCCATTTGGACTTTTTTTAGCAAAAGTTATGCCCAAAATACCAAAAGGTATTCAGGACTCAAGGCTGCACTACAGTAGTGACGATTGCTTTGTTTTTCCTTGTCAAAAAGCGTTTTAATGACTCAAAACATTCTTGGACAAAAGTATATGAAATGCATTAAGTCTAATGAGGATAAAAACTTGACCATATGAGTTTCCTTTTGAATATAAGATATCTTGATTAATAAAACACGTTTGAAAACCCATTTTGATATCTTATATGCTTAGTATGTCCTTTTATAAATATATTTGACTATATTTGAACCTTCAAGACACAGGATTCATTTTGATAAAACGGGACTAAGTATGAAGATGTTCAAAATACCAAAATGTTTGAAAACTTGTCTTTTTAGAAAACATATTTGAGTTTAGGATTCATTTAACAAACCCTTTAAGTTTAACTTTGAAAGCCATGAAAGGTGAGTTTGTGTTTATGTTTTAGTGTAATCATATAAACTCATGTATCCTAGTATGCACGTGCTTTGCTCAAATCTTGCTCATAAATCATGCAGAAACAAAATGCAAGAGTTACAAACTGAACCTACCACTCACACAACCCTTATTACAAATGATTCAACAATTATAAAACATTTGGTTGTGTTTGGGTCCTTCCGAGTATGTGTCCATTTGATCTTCCTACTCGACGTCAACTCAATCCGATCTTTGCCTCTAATCTTAGTATTTCATGTAATTGCCACTAAACCTGTATTAAACATGATCTACAAAGATGGAAAATACTAGAAATCACATATAGGTTAATATCATCAAAATACATAAACCATGATAATGTAGCCACCAAGGCTAACATTCTCCCCCTTTGATGATGTATAACCTATTACTATTATACTTAATCTTTGCATTTGTATAACCTATTAACCACATATAGGTTAATATCATCAAAACACATAAACCATGATAGTGTAGCCACCAAGGCTAACATTCTCCCCCTTTTTGATGATGTATAACCTATTACTATTTTACTTAATCTTTGCATTTGTAATTATAATAACCATGGCTTGATATGGAAAGATAAGCTTACCTAGAACCAATAATGGGTTGTTATCATCAAAACAATGCAATTAGACTCACATAGCCTCTAAGACTAACATTCTTCCCCTTTTTGATGATGGCAAACCCTTGGTGTTCTCCTAAAGGGTATATATTAAAACTCCCCCTCAAAATATGCATATTGTTAAATGATTAACTTTTGCCCCCCTTTATTATATGCATATAAGGCACAATAAAATCATTTCATATTCATGGAGCATTAACATGCAATTCATAAGATAGAAAGTTCATATAAGATAAGACAAGTAATAAGCAAGTTGAACTTTTCATGCAACCATATGCATTCTACCCCATATGCATTTTCCATGCATTTACTTCTCCTCCACACATAACACCACACAACATTCTTTGAACAAAGAGGACACCAAATATCTTCTCTCCCTTTGATCATCATCAAAAAGAGAGGTACAATATATTTATCTAAAATTTCTCTCCCTTAAGATATGATTCCATGGTGGTGAGGCAAGTGTGTGCTAAACACATATGCCAAAAAAAAATTGGTGCTAAATCATAACATTGGAAGATGATCATTAAGAAAAATACCATATGATGTTAGATCAAACAATCAATGCAAATTTTCAAAATGTTGTTATGATTAGCTTTCACTCAAGTTTAAATCCATGAATGGGATATGATATACAATGCTTAGCATATATCATCAAAACAAACCATAGCATGCTTTTGAATAACAATTCAAAACCTTAGTAATTCACAAGAGAAAAACAAGGTTTTATCCTTTAACAAGCTTGGAGCACATGCTATTTCATCTCATAAAACCATAGCCAATATTTTAAAAAGAAATAAACCAATCAATAAGTATATATATACAATTTGAAACATCACATTGGTTTTATAATTCTAACTCATCAATATTGGCATAAGTAAAAAAAATTTTACTCGTTATAGATCAAGCATTTTAACCAACTAGTGGGGTCTTTTCTATAAAGCACCCACTCAATATAAAACTAATATTAAGTCGTGTGTAGTGTGTTCATAAATCGAAGAACAATCCACTTCACAAGATAATTCAATTAAAGGACTGGACATGATGTTCAAGGTACCTAGAAAAGTCTTCAGACTCAAAAACAAAAAAATAGAAAATGCAAGTCCATAGGGCAGATGAATTTTATCCTTTTTCTTAAGGATGGGGCTTAAGCTCCCCTGTATATTTGTATACATGCTTACTTGAATTTTTAGTTCAAGGATGATGTTCATTTAAGATCATTTATCCTATATTCATCCTTTATAAGAATTCTGCAACAAATATTAATCATTTAGATCACAATCATGACATATTGCATTTCAACAAGCATACGATAGCCAATCAAGGCTATACTTCAAACATTATGCAATAGGGCTTCAAAATGAAGATAATACAACTCAAAATACTTAATGAGTGCGATACAAATGAAAACTACCCCAATGTCATGCATTAGCCCTAGTTAATGGACCATCATCAAAATATGTAACGTTTAATTAAAATAATGATGCTTAACCATTTAGGTCCTGAGTAAAAGGACATAACCCAAGGATTAGGACCAATTGGTATCCGTGAACTAAGTCTTCCTAAGATAACAAGATGTGTACATGTTTTTCAATTTATACAGTATTTTGGATTCAACATGTACCAAATACTTATTCAATTAATTAGCATGCATTGCAAAGATATTCATAAAATTAAACTAGCATACACTAAATTTCAAAGCATTTTCATTTCGTATGCAAAAGCTTATAATTCCATTTAAAATAGCATGCAAATGATCTTTTTAACATGCATTAACAAAAAAATGTTCAATATTGACAAAATGCATGTAACATACTAAGTGACCATTTAAGATCAAAATACTATGAAGAGCATGGTTACTACTTAGACACTTCATAAGACTTGTAAAATTATTTAGAATTTAAAATCAGTCTTATGGAGTCATGATTCTAGTCAACTAGCTAGCATGCATGTCTAAAATAGATCATTCAATCCAACATACAGAATCCTAGTTAACTACCTGGATGCAATTCACAAATCTGCATCAACCTTGCAGATGGCGTTCAGAACAAGCATGCAGTTAGTATAGCTCAAGTAATAATTTATGAGATAAATTATCTATCCACATTATAGACATTTAGCAAATATGGATATTTAACATTCAGTGCAATGATTATAATTAACTATCTACCAAATAAATTTAAACAATTAACAATATTTGGATAGTGGCATTCAGCACAGCTCAAAGCCATTCAAATTATAATCAAGACTATCTGTCCAATGAATTTAAACACACTTAGCAAGTCATGCATAGTAGCATAAGGCATCCAAAATATTTTCAGTCATAAGCATAATACAATTAAGAGCTAATTGGATGAGTTCTTTTTGAATATGTTGCTCCCCCTCAGTTATGCAGCCTAAGCATTATCATCTTATACTTTCAATTTTCATTTTTTTTTTATTTTTACCTAGGTATCTACCTAAAGACCTATTACCTAATCCTAGGTCCTAAGGAAGTATATTTTACAATTCATGTAATTCTCCTTGGTACCCATTCTTCCTTGGGTGCCAAGGGGTTTTTCTTCACTAGGTCCTAAGGAAGTATATCTTATACTCATTTTCCTTTTTCAAGGAATAGTTTTCTTCTTTTAAGATAGAACAAAGACAAGGTTCATTACCTTTGGATTTTGATAATTTTCCCTCCAGATTTTCTATCTTTTCTTTTAAAGTTTCATGCTCTTTTTGAGAATTTAAAATAAACTCTTCATTTTTCCTTTTAAGGGATTCATTTGCTTCTTTCAAAGAAAGTTCCATTTGTTTTGACAAAGCAAGCTCTTTCTGAACATTTTTATTCTTCATTTTTACTAAAAGTAATTCATTAAACAATTTAACACAGCTATTCACAATTTCATCATATGAAGGTCCATAATCCTCCTCATTCGAACTTACTTCATCTTCTTGTTCGTTAGTCATGAAGTAAGGATGTGCTTCTTTCTTATTTTCTAATCCATTGATTTGATCCCAAGTAACACCATTCATGGCATTATGATCCCCATTTAGAATATTTTCTTCATTTTGATTTAGGAGGCAATTTATCGTATCATGCCTAGAGTTATTGCAAAAATGGCATTCAATGCATGACTCTTCCTTTTCTTTTTGTTGCATTTTTCTACTTAAGATTTTATTACATTTTCTTGTAAAGAATGTAATATCATCCTCACCTATTTTTGGGTAATTAGCACAAAGTGTATCTAAGGCAAGACCATTTTCTATCTTAAGTTTTTCTACATTTGTAACTTCTTCAATGGTTATCGATGACTTAGGTAAAGATTGGAGAATTTTTTGAATATAATCATTCAATGAATAAACTCTACCATGTGCTCTTAAATTGTTTATGAGGTGTGTGAATCGAGTGAGCATGGATAAAATTTCTTCATCTTCATTTAACTTAAATATTTCATATTCTCTAACTAGCATGCATATTTTTTATTGTTCATTTGTGATGTGTTTCCATAGATTTTTTCATGTACATCCCACATTTCTTTTGCGGTTTGACATTCGCAAATAAGACTTTGTACATCATGATTTAAACCACAAAGAATAATATGTTTTGCTTTAAAATTTAGTTCAACTAACCTTTTTTCGCTTGGTGATTGTTCCAATAAAGCCTTTGGAATATCCTCATTTTCCTTTGTGATTGAGATGTCTCCTTTGGAGATGATCTCCCACAAATCCAAGTCGTATGCTTGAATGAACACAGACATTTGATTTTTCCGTGTGTGGTAGTTTGAACCATTAAACATTGGTGGTTGATAAATGAATCGTCCATATGAAGAGGTGCTCACCGAATACTCCATTTGATCTTTTACGCTCTAGATTTTACTCCGAAAATACAAGTGCCTCGCTCTAATACCACTTGTTAGACGTCGTAGCCTGTGGAGAATATATGTGTGCCCCACAGTGCATATACAATGTAGAATCAAAGGGGGGTGAATGGCTCTTTTTGCGGAATGCGTATTTCTCTACAAAATAAAAGTCTTGGTAAGATGGCAAGCAATTATATCACAATATATGAATTAAATCATGCCTAAGACAATGTAAAATAAAGAGTAGGGAGAGAAAAACTTAACACTGGGTTTTAACGTGGTTCGGCACCAAGCCTACATCCACGCCTTAACACCAAGTTAAGGATTCCACAATCCACTATCAACGCTCCTTTCCCGGCAGAGCAAGCCTTACAACTCGGGTACACAACCCTTCACTCGGGAACAAATCCCTAGACACTCACAAAGAGCCTTCACTTCGGTTCACCAAGAACCCTCACAATGGTTCACAAAGAACCTTACAAGAAGAAGATGATTGCAATGATAATGCTCCTTAAATGAGCAAATATTAAATACAAAGCAAACCTCACACTTCTCTCTCAAGAATTGTATCAAACAAGATTGGAGAACAAGAGAGATGAGCACTTGTTAATGAAGAACAACAATGCAAAGTGTTAGGTGTTTAGGTTTTGGTATAAAAAGATGTTTTTCACTAAAAATGATCAAAAGCCTTCAAAACCATGTTAATACAAGTCTAATAGCTTGTATTTATAGCCCAAGAGCCAAAGGAGCCATTAAATAGCCCTTGGGGTGTAGAAAAGATATGTTATTTGGTAAACTAGTCATTTTTAGCGTCATTCTGCCCATTGGACTCATCGACGAGCCCCTAATCTCGTTGACTAATCACACACTACAAATCGTTGACGAATTCCCTGTGTTTTTCAACGAGTGCCCTAAATTTGAAAAATTCATCAACATGAAAGTTGTGGAATTTTTTCTTAGATTTACAGGGACACCAAGATCATCTCATTTGGACATTTTTAGCAAAAGTTATGCCCAAAGTACCGAAAGATGTTCCGGACACAAGGTTGCACTGTGGTAGTGACGATTACTTTATTTTTCCTTGTCAAAAAGCGTTTTAATGACTCAAAACATTCTTGGACAAAAGTATATGAAATTTATTAAGTCTAATGAAGATAAAAACTAGTCCAAATGAGTTTCCTTTTGAATATAAGATATCCAGATTAATAAAACACGTTTGAAAACCCATTTTGATATCTTATATGCTTAGTATGTTCTTTTATAAATATACTTGACTTTATTTGAACCTTTAGGACACAAGACTCATTTTGATAAAATCGAGACTAAGTATGAAGATGTTCAAAATACCAAGATATTTGAAAACTTGTCTCTTTAGAAAACATATTTGAGTTTAGGATTCATTTAACAAATTCTTTAAGTTTAACTTTGAAAGCCATGAAAGGTGAGTTTGTGTTTATGTCTTTAGTGTAATCCTATAAACTCATGTTTCCTAGTATGCATGTGCTTTGCTCAAATCTTGCTCACAAATCATGCAGAAACAAAGTGCAAGAGTCACAAACTAAGCCTACCACTCACACAACCCTTATTACAAATAATTCAACAATTATAAAACATTCGGTTGTGCTTGGGTCTTTCCAAGTATGTGTCATTTGATCTTCCTACTCGACATCAAATCGGTCCGATCTTTGCCTCTAATCTTAGTATTTCATGTAATTGCCACTGAACCTGTACTAAACATGATCAACAAAGATGGAAAATACTAGAAACCACATATAGGTTAATATCATCAAAACACATAAACCATGATAGTGTAGCCACCAAGGCCAAAAGTATCTGTTGGCCTAACAAGGCTTAATCTCATTTTGATGATAATAAATCAAGGTTACTTAACATGGTTGTTTGAGTTAAGTTTCAGGGCTTAAGTGTTTTTATAAAATCAAGTGGATATGCTTGAAGAACTTGAATGAAGTTTATACTTAAAGTCATAAGTCATGATGAACATAAAGCTTCAAGTCATAAGAGATATGAAGATTATTGAAGATTCACTTAAAGCTCAAAAGAATGTTAAAAGATCCATCATATGAAGACTCAGACTTTTAGATAGTTTTATCATATGAAAGTCTCATATAAGTACTTCGAATTTCAATATTTTTTATTGAAGCTCTTAGGATAAATCATTGACTTAGAGACCTATTTTTATACATGGGAAATATTTTAATGAAGTCTCAAATAAGTTTTCCAAGTTATACATTTTAAATTTTGGAACTAAACTTTGAAACACATTAAGTAGCCAAGTGGTCAAATGACTAATATGCTACTGGTTTTGTTAATGGACTAACAGTATAAGAACAAGAGACTAACCTACTGGACCTAGTCGACTAACCCAGTATTGACTTTTAATATGCGCTAATTTTAAAAGAGCTCAGGTGACTGACCCCTCGCGTCCAGTCGACTGATACCTATGTTTTAAACTTTTAACAGTGCTAAAAGTGTTTCCAAAATTGATTTCATGGTTTCCAAACTCATAGAAACTAGTACACTATATATATGTACTATTCTCGCATATTAGGGTAACACACAACATACATACAATTCAAATCTTTAAGATATACTACTGAAAACTATTCTGAAAGTGTTGTTGTGTTCTTGCTGATTTTCATACGAAATTCTGATTCAATCTTTCAAATTCCTCACTTGATAATCAGAACAATGGTGATATAATTCTGAGCTTCAACTTCTATATTGATTTTGATTGAAGTATATTGATTCTAACTTGTACAAATATGCTTTTTTGAGAGTATTTCATTGTACAAACAAAGTTTCTTTCATTGTCATTGTTTTTTACGGTTCAGGGTATTTGAATCATTGCCTAGCAAGAGGGTTGTTCTTGTTAGAGAGGGATCTCCACCTTGAATGGAGAGAGGCTTACTTCACCTGGTAACGAAGTGGAAAGGAAATCCTCACAGTGGATTGCTTGAGGCAAGGATGTAGGCTACTAGCCGAACCTTGTAAAAAATCATGTGTTCACCTCTTCTTCCCTCAACTTTTTACATTCTTGCAAGATTACAAACTGTGTGTATGCTTACTTAATCATTATGAACTTACTGGATATTGGGAATTTTCTGAATAACCGATTTTGGTTGTATTTGAATCAAGGAACTATATTGGTTGTGCTGTTGGATTGAATATTCAGATAAGCATTGAATACTGAATTTTCAAATACACAATTGAGGTAAAACAAGTGTGTAATTGATTATTTTATTGAGGTAAAAATTGTAAGATACACAAGATTGAATTACTAAAATTGTATCTCGAGATTATCATTGATAATTGCCGAAACACTGATTTTGTATATTACTTAATTATTGAAGCATTGAAATTTGAATGTGGATAGCAATCTCATATCTACATTTATATTCATATTCATATCTAGGATTTCCGATTGATATAGTACAATCACTAATTAGATCTTTGTGATTGTGTGATTATGGTAATACAAAAATAAAAGGGCTAAACTAAATTAAAATTCCGCAAAGAAAATTTTAAATACCCAATTTACCCCCCTCTTGGGAGTACACCTTAAATCTCAGTATCTTATACTCAAATATGTTTTCATAAGAGACAAGTTTATACATCTTAGTATTGTGAACTTTCATATACTTGATCCCGGTTGAGTCAAAACGATTTTTTTGTCCTAAAGATTCAAGAAAATCAAGTATATTCTTATATAGGACATACTAGTATATAGATATCAAAATGAGCTTTCAAATGCATTTTCACAAACAAGATATCTTATAATTGAATGAAACTTCATAAGGACAAGTCTTAATTATCTTTAGAATTAATATCATTCATATACACTTGTCCTAGATTGGTTTAATTAATTAAAAAGAACACAAGTATGAAAAACAAGGCAATTAGTCGACTAATTGACCCTAATCATCGACAAATTAAACTAGTAGCAAAATGGAGTTTTCATCCCAGGTAAATCCTCAACTAATTGGGGAAATTATCAACTAATTGGGGGCAACTTGTCGACGAATTGGAACATATAGCCGACGAATTGATCCAGTAGCTTAATGTGCTTTTCTGCCCAAGAAATCGTCGATGAATTGGGGCAACTCATCGACGATTTGGGTCACATAGTCGATGATTTGCATTGAGCACCTGAAAATAATGGGCATTTAATAACTAGTTCTCAAGCCAAACAAAGGTCCCAACGGCTAGTTGGAGCATTTGCCTATAAATACGAGCTACTTGCATTATTTATACAACCTTTTGAACCATTATTAGTGATTATTTGATTGTTGCAAGCATTCTAGGTTATCATTTGCTCAAAACTCTCTTGCTCCTCATTCTTGTGAAGTATCATTTACTCAAGAGAATAGTGTAAGGTTTTATATTGTAATATCAGCTCAAGAAGGAGATTTGAGTTTTGTTTCGTAGCTTTGAGGCAGAAATCCACCTTTTGAACATTATTAGTGATTATTTGATTGTTGCAAGCATTCTAGGTTATCATTGCTCAAAACTCTCTTGCTTCTGATTCTTGTGAAGTATCATTTACTCAAGAGAGTAGTGTAAGGTTTTATATTGTAATATCAGCTCAAGAAGGAGATTTTGAGTTTTGTTTCATAGCTTTGAGGCAGAAATCCCTTGATGGACTTCTGTGAGTTTTTGAATCCGGCCAGTTTCAGAAACCACGGTAAATTCGTTGACGGTAATGTTTCTGAGTAGAGAGACTACTTAGAAATAGAACTTGAGGGTTAGGTTGATTTGGGGAGAAGCTAGCTTTTTAATGTTTTAATTAAGGATTTAAATCTTAAACTAATTTGTTCTTCTATAACTATACCTGATGTGATATGAAGGTTCTAAATTCGCTTCTGTCCTGTCTATAGGATGGATTCCAAGAGAAAGGACATTAATGATGGAGGGGAGAATGATGTAGGAGCTACTAGTGTGGGAGAGTTTGATACCTCCACTTTACTGCGGGATTTAGCTCAGTAAGTTCGGGATGAAATTAGGCGAGACTCTAAAGGACAAAACTACTCACCTGTGAACTAGGGCTCTTCAATTGACCAATTTACTCGCCTGAAACCTTCTACATTTGTAGGTGGTGCTGACCCACTCGTAGTGGAGAGCTAGGTGTAAGAAATGGAGAAAATATTGGCAGTGTTCTATTGCACTGAGGCACAGAAGGTTCTCTTCACTACCTTTAAGCTAACAAGGGAGGTTGAGCACTGGTGGCAAGCAGTGAAGTTGTTAGAGGAACAGCGAGCAGTACCCACAGATATGACTTGGAGTCGATTTAAGGAGCTTTTATACGATCGGTACTTTCTTGCCAACACTAGGGCTGCGAAGGCAGAGGAATTCTTCCACCTGACTTAGGGGCAACTTACTGTGTAGCAGTACGCTGCGATGTTCAAGGACCTTTCCCATTTTGCACCTTTTATGGTTCCAGATGAATTCCAGAAGGCGAGGTGGTTTGAGATGGGATTGAAACCGAGAATTCACGAGCAAGTGGAAGTCCTGAAGGTACAAAGCTTTTCAGAGTTGGTGGATAGAGCCACCGTGGCAGAATTGAGCCTGCAGAGGAGTGCAGAGATGGTAGAGCAAAGGAAGAGGACTATGCCTCTCAATTTTTATGATGATGCCAGATAGGGCTCGTGGAAGAGGGACACATATGTTGGGGGACAAAGATCAGATATAAATGATCGAGGATGACAGAATGATTCATCACCTCCCTATTGTGCTCATTGTAAATTGAGGCATTGGAAAGAATGCCTAGTCAGGAACATTAAGTGCTATCAGTGCGGTAAATACGGCTACATGGCTCGTGATTGTCGGGGACCGCTGAACAACACACCTACTCTTGATCAGTACCGAAAGAATGAGCCATTGCCTCGTGGTGGTCCGACGCGTGTGTATACCATGGTTCCGGTTGATAGGATATTGCTTGTGATGCAGGAGCAGGTATGATTTTATATTAATGGTTGATTTGATTTTAGATTCATATACTTACTTAGAATTATGGAGTATATTGAATTTGTGGTATAATGATGGTTAAGTAATTTTAGAGTTCTATAAAAGGATTGATTAGCGAATTTCGAGGAAGAAATTCTTTTAAAAAGGGGAGAATGTAATAACCCGAAAAAATATATAATTAAAAAGTTTACAATTAAAATTAAAATTAAAAAAATTGAATTGAATTGATTAATTAATTAATTAAAATTATATATATATAATGATTACGTAATACATACATACATACATACATACATATATATATACATACATACATACATACATATATATATATATATATATATACATACATACATACATATATACATATATATATATATATTAGTTTGTAAAGCTTGTTGAAGAAGCATCTTCATCCAATTTCAATTTGAAATTTAAAAAGTTGCGTCCAGTACTGAGCTTCTCTCTATGTCTTGTCTCACTCCTCACGCTCTTCACTCTCTCTCTCTCCTCAATTTCTCGGCAAATATTCGGCCAATCGAAAATCGGAGAATATCACTGGGTTCCAATCTCCGCCACCGACATTTCTACCGAAGTAGATTTGTCGTAAGAGCGACGTAAGCATATCTCCTGGAATCTAGGGATGATTCTCTACAAGTCTAGCAGAGCGAATTTCTCGTGGGGTCATTGTAGGCATAGCCCCAAAACTAGGATAAATAAGTTATTTAGAAATTAATTGTTATTTAATTATTGTAGATTAGGAAATATTAAAATAATATCTTATTGCGGTTGATTTGATTGAATCAGGATTCAGGTGAGCGCCGCGGGTATAATTTTGGGAACCTTACAGGTGTGGTTCAGGAAATCAGGTAAGGGGAAATAAAATTATATCAGTATTTTATTAAGGTGAATTGGTTATTTAAGAGTATATGAAATTTATTATTTATCTATATGATTTTTAGAACAGCATGAGTACTAGAAAATGATGATTTTGTTTAAGGTTTATATTTGGGATAATTGCATATGATATTAAATTCGTGTGACATGAGAACAATTTTTCCTAATAAATTAAATGTGAATTACTGTGGTATTTGGGCTTGCATATGGGGATGTTTGTAATAATTATGACATGATGAATGAATTGTTATGTTTGACTCTTGAGTAGAATTGTATTGATCTGTTGGGGTACTATGTGGGAATGTATTGATCTGTTGGATTCCTGTGTGTGGAAATGCATTAATACGTCTGTATGAATTAACTTGTGTGGTTATTCGTATGCATTCAATATAACGTTGGCATGAGGAGGTTGTTATATTGCATAAATATAAATCATAATATGACATTGGTAGGCCAAGGAGTTCGTCATATTGTCATTTATATAGGATAGGACATTGGCAGGCCTGAGGAGCATGTTCTACTAATGTACTACGGGTAGGCCATAGGGATTGGATACTAATGAATAGTGGTGCCTATGTGGGCCACGTGCTGCGGAAGCCGGAGTGATACATGTGTGGGCCACGTTATATCCTGTGTGGATGATGGAGCCTGTGTGGGATATGTTATGTATCCTGTGTGGATGATGGTTCCTATGTGGGCCATGTTTTGTACCCTATGTGGAAGTGGTGCCTGTTTGGGCCACATGTAGATAAGGAGTACGTAGGTGTCTGTGTGGGCCACGTACTGATATATACGCAATTGCTCTGAGTGGACCAAGTACTAAGGACATTGGAAGATAAAGTATGAAATGGATGATTCCTGTGTGGATGTGTTGTGTGCATGTGAATTTAATTATAGCATAATAATAATGGAATAGAATATTGTGAATGCATGTGCGTGCATGCGGTAAGGTAAACATACCGCCGGTGGCTTGCTGAGAAAGGTAAGTGCATTGGTAGGTAGTTTTTGGTATCAGAGCAAAGGGAAACTACTTGTATGGGCAGGTAATCTTCTTTATCCTCGGAAACTTTTGCCTACATAAAAATTATGTACTTGTGCATATTGGATGTGTCATGACCCGAAGAATAATGGTATTTAAATAATAAAGAGGGAGGGAAATGGAAACAGAAATAGAAGGAGGCAACAGACTTCGTCGACGAACGCTAATTGAGGAAATTTATCAGGTCCTCGTCAACGAACACAAGGGATTCGTTGACGAGGGTACAAGAGGGCCTTATCGACGAAGACAAGTTTTGTCGACGAGAAGATACCAAGATAGGATTTTGAGGAAATCTAAAATTCGTTGATGAAGGTGCAGGTTTGTCGATGAATTTTCTACAGGACTCATCAACGAGGTGACGTGTCTCGTCGACGAATTCATCCCTATAAATAACCCAAAACCTGGATTTAAATGCAGAAAAATAAGAAAAATCACACACACTCTCTCTCTCCCTTTGGTTTCTCTCTCCTCTCTCCTCGATTTTGGCTCCGTCGTTCGTCAAATCAACTATCTGAGGCCACCACGACGCTCCTGGGGAAATTCTCTTTAAATCTGCTGGAGTGGATCGTTGGTCGAAGCAAGTTGGAAATTCATCCCTGAGTTGAGGTAAGGCTTTTTATTCGAAATTTGGTCTTTCTACAGTTGAAGGAAATAATGTACTCGAATAAATACTAAAGTTTAGTTCTGAAAATTATCATTTTTAGGGTACTGCTCAGGGTTTCCTACGGGTGTAAGACCAGTATTATAGAGGGACTTTTCAGTTGTCAGGTAAGGGGATAAATTAAAATAGTTATTTTTCATTGAAATTACTATTATTTGATAGTAGAATAATTTGCAGAAAGCATGTGATTATATATGAGTATAATTGAGAAAATGTAAGTTTGGGAAAATACTGCAATTGTACAGGAAATGTGATTTCAGAACGGAATATATGGTTTCATTCAATTCGTATGACATGAATATTGTTTCATATATATATATTATACCATGTTAATTTAGATTTACAAAATAAAGCATGTTTACAAATATTTTCAGGAATAACATGATATGATTTCAGAATATATGATATGTTCGGCGCAAGGCCGTAATTGATGATCGGCGCAAGGCCGCAATTATTCATGTTTTCGGCACGAGGCCATAATTATTATGTTAATGTAGGATTCATAAAATGTTATTATTTGATTTACGATAAATAGTATATGTTATGCACTATATGTTATCAGAATCCGGATGTTAGTTTAGTTCAATTTTAGGAGCACGATACCGTAACTTATAGATCAGACATCTATGATCAGATTGGTGCTAACCACCCCACGGGGGGGTGGGAGATGGATAGTCGATGTGGCTTTTAGTGTAAATTTGTAGACGTCCACCTGGAAGTTCGGACCAGGGTGTGGCAGGCCCATCGTACTCACAAACATTTTTGACTCGATAGTGATCGGCCAACCATTGTCAGGTCCCGTCTTCGAGCTGCACAACTCGTCATGGGGGGTAATACATGACATCAACTAGCTATTCATCCTAGGTAGTTTTCAATATTATAGATTATATCAGATAATACATGATTAGAATGATTTCTTGGAAGTAAGAAATTATATGTTTATCTAACCATATTACGATTTATGTTTTATGTTATGTGAAATGTAAAATATATGTATTACGGCATAAATATTCATGTTGCCACACAACCGAGTTTAATTTATCTACCTTTACTGAGAGGTGTCTCACCCCAAGTTTATATTATTTCAGGAAACCTAGAGAAACCAGCAGGTCAGAGCTGCCGCTGAGTGAGTTGAGCTTCTCTACTAGAAGGGTAAGTTCTGATCTAGGATCAAGAGATTTTTGTTGTAAGGTCCTAGGCTTATTTTGATATTTTGGAGATTGTATATATAAACACAGTATCTTTGGGAATATAGTAGACTCTGGTATTGTAGCGACCCTCCATAAAATATAACATAATAAATCAAAAGTCAACCCGAACCCGAGGGTAATGGGGACACCTGTCAAATACAGCGGAAATCTACACAGCAGTAAACATAAAGTTCAAACATCCATCCATAAAGCATAATACTAGAAACATAATACCAGAGTTTACTACATCTCCCAATACTGTACATATATATACAACCCTCAAAATATCAAAATGACATTAGGACCATATAACAAAATCTACTGATCCTAGTACATAGCTTACCCTTCTATTAGGGAAGCACCAATCACTCAACGGTGGCCTTGACCCGTCGGTCTCTCTGGGTTTCCTGAAAATCATTTACTGTTGGGGATGAAACACTTCTCAGTAAGGGAAAATAAACTAAATACAGCTGTGTGGCAACATGAACATTTAAAGTGCTTATACATATACAGTACATTTCATAACTCTGGAAATAATCATAATATCATACTGGATAATTATGTACTTTCATATTTGTTAATAAATCATAACATACACAAGCATCTTGTTATAACTGTAATACTGAAAATATACCCAAGATGAATAGCTAGCTAATGTCATGTATTAACCCCCATGACGGGTTGTGCAGCCCGAATGCGGGACCCGACAATGGCTGGCCAACCACTGCCGAATCAAATATGTCTGTAAGTACGATGGGCCCACCACACCCTGGTCCGGACTGGCAGGTGGACGTCCACACTCTACTGAAAGCCACATCGACTATCCATCTCCCATCCCCTCGTGGGATGGTTAGCACTAATATAACGTAGATATCTTATCTACACATATAGCTATGGTACCGAGCCCTCAACTGAACTAAACTAACATCCTGGTTGTAATAACATATAATACATGAACATACATAAATCATCACGGCCTCATGCCGAAAACATAGATACGGCCTCACGCCGAAATCATAAATACGGCCTCGTGCCGATAGCATAAATACGGCCTCGTGCCGATAACATAAATACATGGCCTCACGCCAAAATCGTAAATACGGCCTCGTGCCGATAATATAAATATGGCCTCGCGCCAGAAACATTTTAGGTATTTACATTCTGAAAATAACTCATTTATCATATATTCGTCAAACTCAATATAGCATAACCCGTCTTTTCAAAATACCTGAAAATATATTTTACTCGTAAATCATTCATATCATGATTCACTTCACATAAAAATAATGTTTATGCCACACATATGCCGTTTAAAGTCATGCTTCATATTCTAAAATCATCATTTCTAGCATCTCATACATACATATACATTTTAATCATAATAACAGTATTTTCCAAACATACATTTCATATGTGATAAACAAATATAGCATAGATTTTTCTAAAAATAAATGTGCTCATAATTAATCTTAACTTGCATGGAAAATAACTGCTTTAGTTTATTCTCTTACCTGGCTACTGAGAAAGCCCCCAAAAAAAATCCTAGACTAACCCCCATATGATTTCCTTATCAATACCCTGAAACTTAAAACTCCCAGTATTAATCATCAGTATTTTCATGTGTACATCAATTTCTATAACTACCATAAAGTCTAATTTGGCTTAAAAAGTCTTACCTCAACTTTGGGATGATTTCCAACTTCGTCTTCCCAACGATCCGCTCCAGAAAACTTTTAAAGAACTCCGCCAAGAGCGTCGTGATAGCCTCAAATCTTCGATCCGGCATAAAACTAGCCCAAAATCGAAGAGAGAGAGTGAGAGGGCCGAAGAGGAGAGAGAGAGAGAGTGGAGAGGAAGATTAATTAGGAAGTAAAAATCGGATTTTTCATATATATAGACCAGCACAATTCGTCGACAAGCCCGACCTTCGTCGACGAGTTCTTCACAAATTTCGTCGACGAAATACAGTCTTCGTCGATGAAATTCAGTCGGCTTAAAACCCCCTTCTCGGTATTTTCTCGTCGACGAGGCCCTGTGTTCGTCAACGAAATCCTTAAAGCCTTCGTCGACGAAACCCTGTGTTCGTTGACGAAGTTTGGTAGCTTCCTTCTTTATTTTTGTTTCCATTCCCCTTTCTTTTCCTTCCAAAATGTAACGTCGTCGACGAAGTCTACGACCTCCTTCTGTTTCTATTTCTATTTCTCTCCCTCTTGATTATTCAAATTCTATTTTATTTGGGTTGTCACAGGTATCATGTCATTTATGGTTGATAAATGTGATTTACATTTACTGCTGCCTAGGTTGCGCTGTGTATGATAGGTGTCCCCACTACCCACGGGTTCAGGTTGACTATTTTATTTATTATATTTTATTATATGTTAAGATAAGCAGGTCGTTATAGGATGTGTGCATGATATCAGATGGCAATAATGTTATTAATAATACGTTATCTCAGTTGTTATTGATATTATATGAGAAACAGTTTATTTTGATATATAAATATTAAAACTCATTTTTCACACACTGTCATAATTTATTCCAACCTTACTAAGAAGTGTCTCACCCTAATGGATTAACAACTTTTCAGGTTCTTCTAGAGATCGGGCTTGAAGGCCTGGGCTGGGACTTTTTTTGGTAGTTTCTTTTTGGGATATTGTGAAATACTGGTATATATATACAGATATATTTGTACTGGGTTATGTTTTAAATGTTGGTTGTGGATACAGATATCTGGATGTTGTAGTGTTCGTTTTTGGGTTGTTATATAAAACTCTGAAATCATAGGGAAGAAAAAATTGAAAAAAATACCTTACAAAATACACTCCCAAAATTTTGAAATTTTTATAGGATTTTTTCAAGTATGGAAATACTATTTTGGGAGGTTTGGGAACTCATTTGGAAATGAAAAATTTTACAAAGATAGATTTCCAACCTCAAAAATATTTTTTATATATTTCTACAATTTTTCTAAAATTTTTTATAATTTTTCATATTTTTTCCAAATTTTGAAATAACAAAAAGATAATTAAAGAAATCAAGTCAAAAATATTTTTTAGAATTTTCTCTTGGTTTTTTCTGAATTTTCTATAATTTTTCTGAATTTTTTTATGATTTTTTGTGAATTTATGAATTTTTAAAACCTTTAAAACAATAAAATACAAAAGAAACAAAGCAACAACGGGTTCAGTGGACCAAACCAGCTCGGGGAAGAACCGGTCAATGGGGGAGGTCAACCAGTTTAAGGTCGGGTCAGGGCCAGGCCACATGTCTGCGGTGGAATGGCAGATCAAAGGTGACCCGGATCGGATACGTGGCCTAATCATATTTGTTATCGCGAGGGAACGATCGAACGGTTCCCAAAGAACCGTGTGAGGCTGAGCGTGTGTGGAGATAAAGTTGCCACATTTCAATGATCGAGTGGAGGAACGTGCAAAAGGAGGACGGCGCCATCGTGATCGTTGATGTGGAGCAAGGATCTTATGGTGGGTGGGCTGCTGGCTTTGGATCACTGACCTGGCCAGATCTAGACCGTTTCGAGGAGTCTAGATTGTGCAGTGAGGAACAAGCGCGCCCAGATCTCTAACGTGGATTCAATCGAAGCATAGACAGAAAGCACAAGATGGACGGCGATAAAGGGGCCAAGCAGACCTTCCGATCGAACGAGCCAAAGCATGCCACGTGTGTGAATCCAACAGTCCTGAGGCATACGTAAACCTAAATTTTTTTGTTTCTTTCATTTTTCATTCTTCATCTCGAAACACTCTCTCTCTTCCTTCCCTTCTCCTTCTCTCTTCTCTGCGATCAAGCTCAAAAACCCTAGCTTTTCGGCTTTCATCTCTCTGCAACTTCCTCTACTCTCTCACAATCTGAAACACCCACCCTATGATTTCATATCTCTTTTCTTCCCTTCTCCTTTTCTCTTCTCTGCGATCAAGCCCAAGAACCCTAGCCTTTGAGCTTTCATCTCTCTGCAACTCCCTCTACTCTCCTATGATCTGAAACCCTAGGATTTTAGATCTCTTTTCTTCCCTGTTCGAACTACCAAAACCATAGCTCCCCCCCTCTGCTTCTCAAATTCTCTGATACTTTTTTCTCCCTCTAAAACTCTCCTCTATCCAAGCCCCGAAACTCACCGAATCCCTAAATCTCAAACCCTCTCATGTTCTCTTTGTTCCTAGTAAAATGAACCTAAAAGCCTTAACCGGCTCTCTCTCTGATCTTTGAAGATCTGAAGACTCTCCGGCCACGGCAAGGCAAACTGGAAGATCTGAGCTCTCCCTGAGCTCGAAAGGTTTGAAACCTCAAGGGTGAGGATCCACCTAACTTTCGAATGCAACCAAGCAGATAAGTGTTTCTCCCTGTTCCTTCATATTTCTTGGTTGGATGATTGGCATGTGATTCTGATTTCTAAGGTATGGATTTGCCATGATTCATGTGAGTTAATACCTGGATCTGTTAGAGTTCCAAATTAGAGCCTCAGGTTCATTAGGGTTAGGGTTTTGGATCAATCAAGGTCTTAGGTTGAAGACGAGTCAACTCGTCTTCAACTCAGTGATTCTCACTAGGATTGACTCACATGAGTCTACTCGGTGAGTTGTGGACTCGGGTAATGTAATAACCCCAAAAATGGTTATACATAATTTGTGGAGTGATTTCAAAATAAAAAATTAAAATTAAAAATATTAAAAAATAAATAAATTATTTATTTATTAAATTATTATTAATTAAATAATATAATATATTAATATAATATAATATAGTATATATATAAACTTCAGGATCCTTCCTGAAGGCAGTAGAAAGTAAAAAAAAAAAGAGTTCACGTAGAGAAGCTACCCCCCCCCCCCCCAATCTCTATCGTCTCTCCTTCGTTCTCTCTCCCACTCTCCTCAATTTCTCGACTAATATTCAACCGATCGAAAATCAGAAAATACTATTGGGTTCCATTCTCCGTCATCGACATTTCTACTGGAACGAATTTGTCGTAGGAGTGATGAAAGCATATCCCCTGGGGTAAGGTAAATTCTCACTCTTACCTCAATTTTTCTTAAATCTTAAGCCTAATTGACGATCGGACACCACCACAAGAATCTAGGGATGATTCTCTATAAGTCTAGCAGAGCGGATTTCTTGTGGGGTCATCGTAGGCATAGCCTCAAAATTAGGATAAGGGGGTTATTTAGGGATTAATTGTTATTTAATTAATGTAGATTTGGAAATGTTAAAATATTGGGCATTCTGAGGTTAAACTTGGGTTATTGAATTTAGGATTCGAGTGAGCGTCGCGGGTATAATTTCGGGATCCCTGCAGGCGTAGCTTAGGAAAACCAGGGTAAGTGGAGTATTTTAGAATTTTAATGTTAATTTGGAGTATACGAAATCTAGGAAGTGATAAACAGAAGTTATTTTGGGCTGCGAACGCCAAAGGGCGTAGGAATTGGGTATTTTTAGCGAGATCACAGTAACCCAGGTAAGGGGAATAAATTATTACAGTTATTTTTTAGAATTACTGATTTAGTTTATACATGAAAATGAGAATATGTTATTTTTCTTGAAATTATTATGATATGAATATCAAATAAACTTGTGTGGCATATGACTTATATTGAATTGTGGTGCTTTGGTATTTGAAATATAAGAAGTGATGAAAAGTGATAAATACTAATGAATATTTTCTAAGAAATGTTGAAATACGTGAAACATGGAATATACTATTATGAGATGATGGAATGTGCACAGAAAATAATGAGAATATTTTTATTGAGATGAATTAAAATATACTGATATGAGAATTGTTTTATTGAGAAACGTTGAAACGAGGATATATAAATATATTGAAGAGTATTTTAAAAAAAAATGATGAAATATGCAGTATAGAAACGTTTCACTGGGAAATATTGAATAATGTGAAATGAGATATATATGTATTATTATGAAATGAATTTTGAAGTATGAATATTAAAAATGAGAATATTGCAATGTAAATTCTGTAATATAAATATTGAAATGTGAACATTGCAAAATGCGAAAGCGGCAATGAGATCAATGAAATATGAGTGATAAAATGTCAATACCGCATAATGATTGCAGGTATGTGGTAATGATAACCCTGAGGGATGGATATGGAAACCCTAATGATGTATTGCGATATTGAGCATGGTACCATTGCTAGTGGTGTTAGTGCAACCACACGGACTCGTGGAGCGTGTGGTGTGACAGTCGACTGAACTGTTTAGTAAATTCATTGTGCCCCCCGAGTCCAGATCAGGGCTATAGGCCGGCCAGTCGTACTACAGATACGAGATATATGATATGATATTTTGATCTAACCGAGTCAACCAATCGCGCTTAGATCTAGCCTTCAGGCTGCACAACCCTGACCATGGGGGGAAGCATGGTGTGGAATAGGGAATGAGACCTCGACCATGGGGTGAAGCATGGCGTAGCGAATATCCTTAGGGCAGCCATGAGTTACAGATGTGGGTATATTGGTTACAAAGCACACTCATGAGCTAGATGAAAGTGAAAAGGAAATGAAAATGGAAATGAAATGAAAATGGGAATGAGAAAGAAAATGTGAAATGAAATTGTGTGAGATAACATTATAAATAATTAAAGCGAAGTAAAACTCATCGCCTGAGGGCTTACTAAGTAAGGTGAGTGCTCTGATAAGTATCAGTTGTGGCCAAACCTGAGTTATTCAGGTAAGAATACAAACGATATCAAGACAAAGGGAAGTTGCTTGTATGGGTAGGTAAGCTTCCCTATTCTCAGGAACTTCGCTAGTAAACATGAGTTGTTTACGAATGATTTTGGAAATGAAATTAAAAGCTTTTGAAAGCTTGTGTTGTATATCTATATGACTGTATATATGGAATGGTATATTTTCTCAAAAGATACAATCACTGATATGTTTATATATTATGATATAATGAAACTCATACTGCCACACACTATAAATAATTTATTTCATCTTAGTGCTATGTATCTCACCCAAATTATCTAAACTTTTCAGAGAATAGAGATAGGCCATGTCATAAAGCTCCGAGACAGTAAGGAGCTGAGATCCTGATATACAGGGTGAGTTTTTGGATGAGAGAGGTGTAATTCCCCTAGGTTTGTGTTGTTTTTGGGTATGATAGAATGGGTATATATGTATATTGATACTCTCGATATTGTATTTTGGATGGTATGTACATTATGTCTTCCGCTGTTAGGTTATGTATGTGAAATGCCTGTTTACCCGGTACCCAATGCGGGTCGGGTTATGTGTATGGTATCAGAGTTTTTGACATGGCCGATATATGATTGTTTAATATTGTTTTAAAAAAAAATATTGGTACAAAAATCAGGGCGTCATAGGTAAGCCCGAGTAGGCTAAGACACGTGTTGATTTTGGTGGGCTTGGTTATCTTTGAAAATGGGCTTTAAGGTATTTGAAAATATCAGGCTTGGGGTTAAAATTTTAAAAGGGCTTCGACTTTTTTTTTTTTAAATGGGCTTGGGGTAAAATTATAAAATGGGCTTGGGGTTACAATTTTAAAATGGGCTTCAGATTTTTAAATGGGAATTGGGCTTGGGTCTGTCTCAAAACACAGGTGGGCTTGGGGCTAGTTTCAGTTGGGCCTCAGGTTTGACTTAACGCACAAGTGGGCTTGTTAGTTTCTGCTAGGCCTCGGGTTTGATTTAAAACACAGGTGGGCGTGGGGTTAGTTTCAGTTGGGCCTCGAGTTTGATTTAAAACACAGGTGGGCCTAGTCAAAGCTTAGTGGGTTTCCATTGGTGGTTGGGTCGGGTTTCTGGTAGCTTGATTTCGGGTTCCGGTTTAGTGTTGGGTTCAAAGGGTTTGAACCCAGATTAGGTTTCAGATCAGGGGTTCGGGTTTGAACTTTGTGAAGCCTAAGTTCAGGTTCAAGTATGAACCTAAAACCCAGAGGGGATATCCCTGCACTCACAATTACACTTTATAATTCAAAAATGCATGCTTAGAATGAGAAAAGGGAAGACCATATTCACCTCAAACCTTTAACTCCTCATGTCTTCTTTTCCTTTCTCTGGGCGTCTATCACTCTACTTCTCTACTTCACCACTGCTCTACTTATCTTCCCATATGCTACTCTGGTTCTGCAGAGCTTCCCTATTTTTTCTGAATTTCTCCCCCTCTCTAATTGCTTCTTTTTTCTCTCTCAATTTTTGCAGAGGTTTTCTAACACCTCTCTTTTTCTCTCTCAATTTCTACAGAATCTCTCTTCTGCAATTCTCTAATTGTGTAGGGCTTTTCTAGCTCTCTGAATGTGTGTCTTCTATAGTGTGAGACTCCTTATTTATAGGGAGTCTAGGCAATTTCTGGAGCCAAAATGACCTCCCCTCCAATAGAATTCCCCTCTTACAAATGTCTGTCAGGGAATATTTCTTCATTCTCCCATATGAATTTCTTTTTTTTCTTTTTTGAATCTTTAGCTAATAACCCCTCTCCGTTGCTTCTTTTGTGCGCAGGACTTTGGGAAGATGCTTCCTACTGGCAATTGAGGATTGGAGGGCTTTTATTTTTATTTTTGTAATTAATTTTTTGTATTTTTTTTCTTTGGATGTAGAATGTACCCCCATGTTCATTCTCCTGCAACATTTGTTTGTACTGGCTTGTTATTTCCTATATTTGCTCTGTTGTAACCTATGCATGCCTATGTAATCCTTTGTACTAGCAATTTTGGGCATATGCCCTCTCTTATTTTTTAATAAAGTATTATGCATTTTAATTTTGACATGTATCATAGTTTGACCAACCTTGCCCAAAAGACTTCTAGTAATTAAAAATTACCTTAAAACTTAACCACAACACTCGGTTTTGAAATTAAAAGACTAAATATCAAAATTGAAAAGCCTAATTCAAAAATTTGAAAGACCTAATTCAAGATATAAAAACTCGACTCAAAATTTGAAATTAAAAATTGAGAAACCCAATTTCCAAAATGAAAAGAATAAAAGGACTCAATTTTTGAAATTTAAGGAATTCAATTGAAATTGAAATTAAAATCCATCCGAAGTATCGAGACTTATTTTTGAAAAATAAAACCGATTTTGAAATCAAAAGGGGTTGATTAAAAGTGACCGACACTTGGGTTTAACTTTGAAAATACATGGCTTATTTCACAACCCTTTGATTAAGAAAAGAGATTAATTTCTCAACTAAAGAAACCTTTATAAAAGCTCAGTTTAAAACTATAGTAAAAAGAACTCAAAACTTTTCTTAGAATACCGAGGCTCAACTTGAAATAGAAAGACTATTTTGAGATAACTAGGACTCCAAAAACGAGACTTAAACTTTGAAAAAGACTTAATGAAATAAAAAAACAAAAAAACAAATGAGACTCCAATCTGAAATAGAATGACCAGTGCTTGATTGGACTTAAAAGTCCAGTGTATTACGTCGGGTCTTCTTAAGGTTGCCTGGTTAAAATTGGGGTATCTACGGGTACAAATGAAAAATACATAAAGGTACTGTATCAAAGGCAAAGATCAAACTGAGTAGACGTTCATGTAGGAAAGGTCAAAAGGACACTTACTCAGAAGAACTTAAACACATCCAAGGAAGTTAATGTAGAATTACATGTATTATGGGTTATGTGTGAGGTAGAAATATTCTGTAACTCTTGTAATCATGATCTTAGTAAGAATATTTTAGGAAGAGTTGAGCAAATTGCATGCGCATACTGGGAAATAAGAGTACATAGGATTTCACTAAGTCATAAATTCACCACATGGTTTTCAAAGATAAAACAAAGAGTTTGACAAAAATATCCTATACTCAAATATGTTTTCATAAGGGACAAGTTCATACATCTTAGTATTGTGAACTTTCATATACTTGGTCTCTGTTGAGTCAAAACGATTTTTATGTCCTAAAGATTCAAGAAAATCTAGTATATTCTTATATAGGACATACTAGTATATAATATATCAAAATGAGTTTTCAGATACATTTTCACAAACAAGATATCTTAAAATCGAATGGAACTTCATAAGGACAAGTCTTAATTATCTTTAGAATTAATATATTTCATATAAACTTATCCTAGATTGGTTTAATTCATTAAAAAGCATACAAGTATGAAAAATAGGGCAATTAGTCGACTAATTGACCCTAATCATCGACGAATTAAACCAGTAGCTAAATGGAGTTTTCAGCCTACGTAAATCGTCGACTAATTAGGGAACCTTGTCGACGAATTGGAGCATATCATTGATGAATTAATCTAGTAGCTTAATGTGCTTTTCTGCCCAAGTAATCATCGACGAATTTGGGTAACTCATCAACGAATTGGGGCAACTCATCAATGATTTGGGTCACATAGTCAACGATTTGCATCGAGCACCTGAAAATAACAGGCATTTAACAGCTAGTTCTCGAGCCAAACAAAGGTCATTCACACCCAAGGACTAGTTGGAGCATTTGCCTATAAATACAAGCTACTTGCATTATTTATACAACCTTTTGAACCATCATTAGTGATTATTTGATTGTTGCAAGCATTCTAGGTTATCATTTGCTCAAAACTCTCTTACTCCTTATTCTTGTGAAGTATCATTAACTCAAGAGAGTAGTAAGAGGTTTTATATTATAATATCAACTCAAGAAGGAGCATTTTTTGTATCATTTACATTCTTTGTGATTGTAAAAGGGTTCTTAGTGAACCGAGTTGTGAAGGTTATTGGTGAACCAAATTGTAAGGATTCTTGGTGAACCTTGCGGCTCTTGGTGAGCGAAAGGGATTGGTTCCCGTGTGAAGGTTCTTGGTGAACCTTGCATCCCTTGGTGAGCGATATGGATTTGTTTCCATTTGTAAGGCTTCTCCACCGGTGAAGAAGTTTATAGTGGATTGTGTAATCCTTGAGCGTGTCTCAAGGCATGGACGTAGGCTTGGTGCCGAACCACGTTAAAATATCGATGTTAAGCTTTTCTTCTCTACACTCTTTATTTTATATCTTGTGTATGATTTACTTTGTTTATATTGTAATATAATTGCTTGCATCTTGCCAATTTTTTATTTTGTAGAGAGTAGCAAAAATACACAAAAGAGTTCTTTCTTCTTTATGCTTTTCAAAATTATCCATGTTTCTACATTTTTACCATATTTTATACCAAATTCATTTAGTCTTTATGGTTTTTTGTACATATTAATCCCACCACCTTCTTTTCTATTCGAGAATCTTCTTTTTGATTCACCTAAAATCTTTTTTACTATTTTTTAATAGAACCAGTTATCCTACTCCAAAGAGTATTTGTGTTTATACTATCCTCTATAGTCCAATCACCATCTTTGATCATTTTATTTTTAAATTTTATTATATTTTTCGACACCCTAATTTTAACCAGGTCACTATAAGGAGACCCGGCGTATTAAAAATTGACTTGAATCCCAAAAATTGGAAGACCCTTTTTGAAAAAATCGATTGAGTCTCGAGTCCCGGTGTTTTGAATAGAGTCCCAGTGTCTTAAGTTGAGTCCCATATTTTTTTAAATACATATATATATATATATACACACACACATATATATTAACTATTGAGCAAATGTGTATGTTGTTTTTTTGAAAAAATATGTGTACGCTTCCAACAATGGTTACGTCCCATTTTCCCCGGGGGGTACATGCAAGAAGCAAACAAAAAAAAGCACAAAAACAAAACCCCAAAAAGCCTATAAAGTTTGTGTGCGTAGGAGGAGAGACCAGGGCTGTTCACCACCCACTGTTCACTGTGCGCCCGCTGTGGCTTTGCCATCCTAGTCTCCCTCTCTCTCTTCTCTCGCAGGTCCTCCTTGTCCCCTCTCGCACCAACCTCCAGTAGTCCCTGGTTCTCTGGTCACCACCTCCCTCACAGCCTACACACCATAGACCACCACCACCCTCCTGCTCCATCAATGCCAATCATCCTCCTCATGACCAACCCATCCAAACTCCTCGTGGCTAGCTTACCACATAGCAGGTAGTCTACACAACCTCACCATAGATCCAGCCATCGCCTTCACCAGCCACGGCCAGCCCACCCTACACACACCGCCTCACAACACACCAACCTTCACGCACCAACTCTAGCCAGCCCATCACCCGAACTCATGCACTCACCCATGCACAGCACCCGAGCTCACCGCTATATATATCTCTCTCTCCAAAACCCATAAACTCAGCCACCGAGTCGACGAACCTCTCTTCCGGCCATACTAGCCGAATCATTTTCGGAAACTCTCTGCTCACCGCCACCTCAGCTCTGGCAGACTTATGGCCTCCACCCTCTCTGTGCGGCTCTTCCTTCGTAGATGCACAGAACCCGAGCTCGCCGGTATATATCTCTCTTTCTCTAAAATACAGTGCTCATGCACTCACCTATGCACAACACCTGCACTCGCCGATATATATCTCTCTCTCTCTATCTCCTTTTTTTCTTTCTCTCTGTTTTGATTGCTTCTTTCCTGTTGTTGTGTAAAATCATAAAAATTTTCGATTCTATTTTGTTTATTTATACAGCTTTGGATATCGGGTTTTAGATTCAATATAGTTGCAAATATTTGTTTGGATTTTTTTTTTGTTATACGTCTGAATGTTTGTAGTTTTTTTTTTTTTTTTTTTTTTTTGTGGATGGTTTAGAGGAGTTTTCGGTGACTTTGATTTTCTAGGATTGAGTTAAATTTTCGATCGAATTGCTGGGTTGCAGACTTAATGTGGTTGCTGGGTTGAGTTAATCAAATTGCTGGGTTGCAGATTTAATGTGGTTGCTGGGATTGAGTTAAATTCTTGATCAAATTGTTGGGTTGCATGTTTAATGTTTTTATATTTTTATCTACACATACTTTGCTGCTTCCTGACTCGGGCAGGGTCATTGCTTTGGATGTCTATTTACCAATGAAGCAAGTATTCCACATTCTTTATGAGCAGGGAATTCTCTGACTTCCCTTTAGGATTTTTGCAAGGGTCAATTTGTTGGAGTTCTTAGTGCATTAGACTTCATTTTTAATTTTAAGAGAGCTTGGGAACCATGGATCAAACTTGACGGAGGAAGAGTTTGAGACCTACACAAACCACTAACACACACACACGCCTGCACACACACTTTTACTGTGTATTCTGTGTGTTTGATTCTCATATTGTGTATATTACTTGTTTATATATTTTTGAATATTCTTTGTTCACGTGGTCCATTACCTGCAAAATTGCTCTGAGGTTTGTGTAATATGCTGCTCTGTGAATCTTCTTTCGAATTGTTGTGTGATGTAGCACATACAGTAGTGCTGTTCTAGTTGCTTGTCTGATTCAATCTTGTAGTTGAAAAGTTCTTTTATCGTACACTGTTATCACGTACTGCTTGCACACACACTTCTACACACACTGGTGCACACACTTTAAAACCCACAGCCCATTGGCCTTGATCGGGCCTAAAAATGGTTTACCTCCTTTGACCGATTAATTCCCCAGCCGATCCTCTGAACCGGTATGAAATCGGTTTAGCTTTTATGTTATCTTATATTTAACAATTTCAAAAAAAAAAAATCACAAAAAGTCAAAAGAAAAGATTTTTATATTCAATTTTCATTATTTTTGTCTTAATTCTATTTTTGTTATTTACTTGCTTCGGGAAAAATATTGAAAAATAAATAAAAAATAAAAAATTTCCAAAATGTCTTTGCACTTGAAAAAAATCACAAAAAAAAATTCAGAAAAGTCATAGGAAAACCATAAAAATATTTCTTGAGGTCCCGAGCTTTGTGTCATCCCGAAGAAATTTCAAAACCACCTGGAATATTACTTTTCGCTTAGAAAATTCTATAAAGATTTCAAAACCCTGGAAGTGTATTTTTTCAACTATTTTCTCAATTTTCCATCCCGATGATTGCAAAGGGAGGCGTTGAACTCTTCGAAGTACGATATGTCCCATTCTGAGGGAATACCTATATAGTACTTCCATTTTTTTATTTTTTATTTTTTTTTAGGAAATGAATAATTTCAAAGGCTTATTAAGTTTAGTTTAAGGGATAATTTTTTATTGATCGGGTACCGTTCGTAAGAATGAGCATGTAGGGGGTGCTAATACCTTCCCCTCGCGTAACCGTACTCCCGATCCCGACTTTGGCAACGCAGACTAATTCTACCCTTAATTAGGTAGTAATCAAGTATTCTAAGTACACTTAAAAAGGTTAATGGCGACTCCATCACACCATGTTTTCCACAAAAATATTCTTTTCAAAATTCACCATTTTTTTCTAGTTCACAGCCGCACCCGTACAAGTTTGGCGAGTCTGGGACGTCGCGACAATTTGGCGACTCCACTGGGGACCTTGAGAGTCGAGCCAATAAGTAATTGAGGATTATCCCTAAGCTTAAATCTTATAAGCCTTCTTAATTACTCCTTCCCATTTTGTACATGTTGTTCATACAATTGCTTGATTGCAAGTACTTTGTGAATATTATTGTAGGCATGATTAAATAAGTGAATACCTAGCTTTAATTATGATTATTTTGTTGACTGAAAAGGCATGCGATTACGTGTGAATATTTTGTTCAAACATGCCTTTGCTTGTGAATAACTTGTTCCCATGATTAACTTAATAGGCATGATATTACTTGTGACTACTGTGAATAAGCATGTGATTACTTGATTAAGCATGTGGTTGTTTCCATGATCGTTTAAATAAAGCATGTGTTCCATTGTGAATGTTGTACCATGCATGAATGAATGAGGGGTGATGGGGAATCAGGCTTAATACACACACACATTCACAGCTCTATACCCGGGCTTTCCTTGTTAGGATCAAATAGGAGTGTAATAATGTCATTCCCTATGTGGCAAGGCTTATGGGGACCCGTGAACCACTTCACTCAGTGCAAACTTTGTCCGAACCTCTCTAAAGGAGGATGGAGTCTCAATGTGAGAACCTTTTGTCAATAGGGGTTAGAGCCTAACCACACATGTTGTATCTCAAATCCTTCCCTAGGATAGAGCCTTGGAGAATCTTGTATATACTTGCCCCGGGGTCGGGACAAAATCCACATCCTTCTTCACATGTTGTAATCCATGTTTATTGTACATACGTCTTCAAATGCCTTGTGTTGTGTTGTACATGTTGCATCCACTTAGGCATCCATATCACTTGGCCAATATTTCGAAAAGAGCCCAATTCATTTATAAAAAAGTCAAATTTTATCTCCCCAAAGTACCCTACCCAGGGGAAAACAGATCATCCCCGAAATTTTTAATAAATGAAGTTTTTTCAAAACTCTAGCTGAATGATTATATAGGTTGCATTGCATATATTCATAGACATGCATGTATTTTCATTTCCAGTTGGCCAGTAATCACATTCTGATTTCCTATAAAATCAAGCTAAACTAAAGACTAGAATTCCAAGATTGAGCCCACCTCTACCCACCCTTACAACACCCGAAGAAAGGCGAAAGTCATGGCAGATCAATTAGAAAGTCAGGTCCTGGGCATAGAGCAAGGACTAGAGGAGTTGAGTAGCCAAATGAAAAGGATACTAGATTTACTATTAGACAATGGAAAGACAGTGTAGGAGCAAGATAATGAAGCTGACATGGATCCCATCCATGCTCCAGGTTTCACACCAGTCCATGGGCGAGCATCCAAGCAACCGCTAGTTATCCTAGAGGGCCCACCACTGAATATGGCCATATTTATCCCAGCTGTGCCAATACTAGGAGTTGGAGCACCACTGGTTTATGACTACAGGGGTAGGCGCAGGCAAATCCGTAGCTAAGTACGGCTACGATGAGCTCGAAGAAAGATTAAGAGCTATTGAAGGGACCCATGCGTCCAACTCTGTCAACCCCGCAGACCTCTGTTTGGTGCCCAGGGTAGTGCTTCCCCTAAAGTTCAAGGTGCCAGACTTTGAAAAGTTTGACAGGACCCAATGTCCTTAAACCCATCTACAGTTGTACTGTCAAGCGATGACAGCTTACTCTAACAACAAAAGGTTAATGATGCATTGTTTCAAGAGTAGTCTAACCAGTACGAAAACCAGATGGTATATCCACCAAGGATCTTGGGATCTTACACCCGATTGATCATCCCCAATGGAGTAACCATCTTTATTGGATTCAAGACCCTACACTTGAATACTCGTCTTCCAAAGGATCTTGGGATCTTGCACCCAATCGATCATCTCCAGTAGAGCAACCATTTTTAAAAGACTCGAGATCCTATACTTGAGTACTCGGGTAGCCATAGAATTCAAGACCCTTCACTTGATTGATCTAAAGGTCTGGCCTAATTAAAATAGGTGTCTTTATCTTTGCAGATTTGTTGCTACAAATAACATAGGAAAGTTCCTAATGTTACATTGAAACAATAAAACCTACAAAGAGGGGAAACTATTGACACCCCAATTTTAACCAGACCACCTTAAGGAGACCCGGCGTATTAAAAATTGACTTGAATCTTGGAAATTGGAAGACCCTTTTTGAAAAAACCGATTGAGTCTCGAGTCCAGATATTTTTGACTGAGTCCTCGTGTTTTGAATAGAGTCCCGGTGTCTTAAGTTGAGTCTCGGTATTTTTAATTGAGTCCCGTATTTAAAAATAAATATATATATACTTACATATATACATACATACATATATATATATATATATATATAACTATAGAGCAAATGTGTATATGTATACATATATGATAGGAAGGTATGTTGTTTTTTTTTTGAAAAAAATTTTGTACACTTCCAACAATAGTTGCATCCCATTTTCCTTCGGGGTACATGCAAGAAGCAAACAAAAAAATAAAAAAGCATATAAAAAAAACCCCAAAAATCCTATAAAGGTTGTGTGCATAGGAGGAGAGACCAGGGCTGTTCACCACCCACTATTCACTGTGCGCCCGCTGTGGCTCTGCCATCCTGGTCTCCCTCTCTCTCTCTTCTCTCGCAGGTCCTCCTTGCCCCTCTCGCACCAACCTTCAGCAGTCCCTGGTTCTCTGGTCACCACCTCCCTCGCAGCCTACACACCATAGACCACCACCACCCTCCTGCTCTATCAATGCCAATCATCCTCCGCACGGCCAACCCATCCAACTCCTCGTGGCTAGCTTACCACACAGCAGGTAGTCTACACAACCTCACCATAGATCCAGCCATCGCCTGCTCCAGCCCAACCTACACACACCGCCTCACAACACACCAACCTTCACGCACCAGCTCCAGCCAGCCCATCACCTGAAATCATGCACTCACCCATGCACAGCACCCGAGCTCGCCGGTATATATCTCTCTCTCTCTATCTAAAACCCAAAAACTTAGCCACCGGGTCGGCGAACCTCTCTTCCGGCCATACTAGTGGAATCATTTTCGGCAACTCTTTGCTCACCGCCAGCTCAGCTCCGGCAGACTCACGGCCACGACCCTCTCTGTCCGGCTCTTCCCTCGCAGATGCATAGCACCCAAGCTCGCTGGTATATATCTCTCTCTCTAATTACAGAGCTCAAGTACTCACCCATGCACAACACCTGCACTCGCTCTCTCTCCTTTTTTTTCTTTTTCTCTCTTTGGACTGCTTCTTTCCTGTTGTTGTGTAAAATCATAAAAATTTTCGATTCTATTTTGTTTATTTATACATCTTTGGATATCGAGTTTTAGATTCAATATAGTTGCAAATCTGTGTTTGGATTTTTTTTATTATTTGTCTAAATGTTTGTAGTTTTTTTTTTTGGGGGATGGTTTAGAGGAGTTTTCAGTGACTTTGATTTTCAAGGATTGAGTTAAATTTTCGATCAAATTGCTGGGTTGCAGATTTAATGTGGTTGCTGGGATTGAGTTAAATTCTTGATCAAATTGCTGGGTTGCATTTTAATGTTTTTATATTTTTATCTACACATACTGTGTTGCTTCCTAACTCGGGTAGGGTCATTGCTTTGGATGTCTATTTACCAATGAATTAAGTATTCCACATTCTTTAAGAGCAAGGAATTCTCTGACTCCTCTCTATGACTTTTGCAAGGGTCAGTTTGTTGGAGTTCTTAGTGTATTCTGTGTGTTTGATTCTCATCTTGTGTATATTACTTGTTTATATTTTTTTGAATTTTCTTTGTTCACATGGTTCATTACCTGCAAAATTGCTCTGAGGTTTGTGTAACATGCTGTTCTATGAATCTTCTTTCGAATTGTTGTGTGACGTAGCACATACAGTAGTGCTGTTCTAGTTGCTTGTCTGATTTAATCTTGTAGTTGAAAAATTTTTTTATCATACACTGTTATCATGTACTGCGTGCACACACACTAAAACATACACTGGTGCACACACTTTAAAACTCACAGCCCATTAGCCTTGACCGGGCCTAAAACTGATTGACCCCCTTTGACCAATTCATTTCCGAGTCGGTTTGGGTCATGTGAAATGGTATGAAACCGGTTTAGTCTTTTATGTTATCTTATATTTAACAATTTCAAAAAAATCAGAAAAAGTCAACATAAAAAAAGTTTTGATTTCAATTTTCTTTTCTTTTCTTTTCTTTTGCCTTAATTCTTTTTTTGTTATTTACTTACTTCAGGAAAAATATTGAAAAATCACAAAATTAAAAAATTTCCAAAATGTCTTTGCACTTGAAAAAAATCACAAAAGAAATTCAGAAAAGTCTTAGGAAAACCATAAAAATATTTCTTGAGGTCCCAAGCTTTGTGTCATCCCGAAGAAATTCCAAAACCTCCCAGAATATTACTTTTCGCTTAGAAAATTCTATAAAGATTTCAAAACCTCAGGAGTGAATTTTTTAAACTATTTTCTTGATTTTCCATTTTGATGATTGCAAAGGGAGGCATTGAACTCTTCGGAGTACGATATGCCCCGATTCTGAGGGAATACTTATATAGTACTTTTATTTTTTTTCAATTTTCGGAAAGGAGCAATTTCAAATGCTTATTAAATTTAGTTTAAGGGATAATTTTCAATTGATCAGGTACCATTCGTAAGAACGGGCGTGTAGGGGGTGCTAATATCTTCCCCTTGCGTAACCGTAGTCCTGATCCCGATTTTGGCAACGCATACCGATTCTACCCTTAATTGAGTAGTAATCAAGTGTTCTAACCACACTTCAAATGATTAGTGGCGACTCTATCACACCATGTTTTCCACGAAAATATTCTTTTCAAAATTCACCCCTCTTTTTCCAGTTCGCGGCTGCACCCGTGCGGGTTTGGTGGGTCCAGGACGTCGCGACAATATTTTCTCCCTTCAGGTTGCACCACCTAATTCTCTTACACTAGTTTATTTTAACCTTTATTTTAACCTTTCTCTTCCATTTTTTAATACATATATCTAATACTAAAACTCTATATATATTGTGTGCTTAAACTTTACAATTCTTACTTGATAAATGATCTATCCTCCTAGTTTATTTTAACCTTTCTCTCTGAACTCTCTCTCTCTCTCTTTCTCTCTCTACTCTCTCTTTTCTCTTCATTTCATTTCCTCTTTTCCTCTCACTCCTTTGCAAGTTTGGATCAAAGAAAGGGCAGAGAGCATCAAGCTCTCTGCCAACTAATTCTGATCTTTCCACGCATGGATCTTAAACTCACAAGAAAACCCCTTCCCTGTTTTGATTTTTTTTTTCTATTCATTTTCTCTTATTTTATTGAGAAACAAACAAGGGGAATCGTCCATACTAGGGTTATATTGAGGTTGGGTTAATCAAGTTATGGTTATGTTAAACTCATATAGGACTTGGGCTCAGATTAGGCATCAGTTAATTGGCCTTTTAGCAAACTAAAATGAATTAGGCTAGGCCAGTCTAAGGCTAGGTCCAATTAGCTTTAAATCTGTATATGGCCCAATTGGGTCGTAGGCTTTAGATTTATAGGCTTATTTTGGGATGACTTAACTGGACTAAGCCAAGTTTGGGCTTGGGACACTCTAAGGCCTAAGTCTAACAATTGGGCTGGAAGACGGGGTTAAAAGGTATTATGCTCAACGTAGATTTGGTTAATTAGGATAAAGGGTCAATTAACCGAGGTCAAGGGTCTAGGTCTTGGATAAATGGGTTAGTTGACTTGGACTCAGGTCAAGTTGACTTGGGTCCTCGGGTTGGATATGGGGTATGCGAATTTAGGTTGTTGGACCCAAATGTGAATATGGATATTCAGGATTTCAGGTAAAAATTAGATCCGCTCGGGTCTAGTATTGGAAATTTTGTGAAAATTTCCATTCAAAATTTCTAGAATTCAATTTTAATTTTTAATCTTGAAATTACTAGTTCTTTCAAATTTTAAATTTTACTGAATCTGTTTGACCCACCCTTGAATTACTTATAAACAATTTTAATTCCTCAAAGACTTCGTCTAGCAAAGTTTGAACTAGCCCTATCCTTTCTTGCCTACTCCCACTGCTTCCTTCTCCTATAGCAATTATTACAACCCATCTATGATTAGGCACTGGATTATCATGCATATTAGGCTTCTTTTCATCATCCAAAGCTAACCACCCTGCATCCATTAAGTCTTGCACCCTGTATTTGAATGACCAACACCTTTCAATTGAATAGCCCGATGCCTCGAGATGATACTCACACTGAGCATTAGGGTCATACTGTCATACCATTTTAGGTAAGGAGGTTGTATTGACACTCCTACTATTGGGACAACAAATTGACTCTTCATTAGTTGCGAGAATAATTCCACATAAGTCCTTGGGATGGGCTAAATCTCCATCCTTCTTGTTTCCCTTGAAAATCTTCTTTCTAGAACTTGAACATTTTGCTGCTTAGGAGTTGATGACGAACCTAAAGAAATCATCCGTACTCACAAATTATAGACGGATCACACCATTTACCGCAGGGTTGAATACTTTATTATCATTTGTCCATATAGCACTACTTTCTCTATAAGGAGTACTTTGTATTGCCTAAACTTCTCCTTCCTTTTCCTGCTCCCTTCTTTGCAATCCCCTACTCAGTACTAGAGTTGCTTATCATTCCTATCTTAAATGCTCTTTCAATTCTTTCTCCAGTGGTTACCAAGTCTGCAAAACTTTTAGGAATGCTTCTAATGAGGTGACTGAAGTATGGATCTTTGAGGATGTTCACAAATAAAGAGATCTCCTTTTTATCCTTAACCGAAGGATGCACTTGTGCTGCTACTTCCATCCAATGATAAGCACTCCTTGAATGACTCGCACATCTTCTTCTCTATATTTTGTAAAGTCATCCTAACCAGAGTCATTTCAATTACATGCCTATACTGAGTAATGAAGACATAATCTTTTTCTTTTTCTTTTTCTTTTTGGGTAAAAGAGGGCGGCACCTCCATTTATTTATAAATAAACTCTCACTTTTGGCGGAGGAATACCATGGTTACAAGTTAAAACCAACCAACCAAACTAGTACAAACAAAATTAAACATAACTAAGAAAGGAGATAAAAACATAAAAACAACTAAAAACAAAATTAAATACACCAAACGAAACTCTAGAGATGAACTAACAACGAACGGAAACGAGACCTCACCTATCCATCCGAAGGATACCTTTCAGATAACATGGTAGAAAGTGTTGTTTTTTGTAGATTACATTGTTTCCCATTTCTCCTTCTTTAGTAAGAAAATCCGTCTTCCCTATATTGATGCATCACCATGACATTCACTCCTTCTAATTCTGCCATGAGCTCCTCCCAAAATTCCCAAAGATATCACAAAGTACATCTACCTTTCCGAAACCAATCAACTACAATTCGCGAGTCACTTTCAACAATCACATTAACATAATGCAAACATTTACACAAACGAATTCCTTTCCTGATTGCTTTTAATTCCACACTATTATTCGTACCATTGCCAAAATAACTTGAAAAAACCGCTTTTACCATGTCATGGCAATCCTGAATAATTCCTCTACCTCCTGAAGTACCCGGATTGCCCCTACAACTCCCATCACAATTAAGTTTTATCCACTCTAATGAAGGTTTAACCCATGAAATAATTTTTGCAAGCCTATCGCAAACTCTCTGATGTTTAATTTGAAACTCATTCAAAATCTTAATGTCTGACTTCTTCAATTTTTGAAAAGAAATGGTGCTCTCAACAATAAAACTAACCTAGAATCGAACACTTCTTCACATATGATCTGCACTTTGATAAAATTCTTTCATTCTCGCTTTACATCTTTGATTTCAGAGGCACCACGTAATCAAACATGGAATCAGCCCGATTAAAATACCTTTAATAGACGATTTTTTTGCATAGTGGAACCAATTTGCCATTTTATTTTTCCAAGGAAGAGATCGTTGGAAAGGAATCCCCAATGCCACACTAGCTCGACGCCAAACCTCTGAAGCCACCTCTCCTAAAGAAAGAATATGATCAATGTTTTCCTGACTTCTCTGAACGCTGCAATCACAAGTTGAAGTCATCGATATTTCTTTCGTCTAAATTCTATCATCTACAGTCAAATGGCAAAAGTAAGGTGAGGGGAAAAAGTTGGAAGGGGGAAAACAAATTGGAGAAATAATTGCTCACTGAAAAAGAGTGAGGGGAAAAAGTAAGGTGGAGAGATTGAAATTTGAAAGATAAAGGAGGAACTAAGAAATTGAAGGCAAAAGAAGCTGGAGGACTAATACATTGAAGTCTACAATATTTAGGATTTAGAGACCAAAGAGGTTCAGAGAGACAGATAAGAGGACAGAGGCAACAAAGCATACTTCTAAAGGCTTAAAAGGTAAGTACCCTTTGCCTTATACTCGATTGTGAGATTTGTTTTAAGTTTGTTATCAAACTTCAAGGTGAAAATCTTTTTCTTTTCAAATTCCAACAATAAAATCTTTGAATAAATATCAATTTCTCTAAGAATTGGTTTGTCCCAAATGATTTATTTTTCAAAAGGGTAAAATGATTTTCCCCTTTCTAAATTTTGAAAATAAGTCTATTTCTCCAAAATTGGGTTCTCCTGAGATGATTTATCTTTCAAAAATAACTTTTGTTTTCTTTTCTTTAGAGAATTTTGAAAACAAGTCCCATTTTTCCAAAATTGGTTCGCCCCCAAAAAAGAGTATTCCTACTTTTTCTTTTTTTAAAAAAAATAAATAAATAAATAAACTCAAGAATCACCTTGATTTTTCTTAAATTGATATTTTTCTTACAATCTACTCTTTTGCTTGAAACTTGGTCTTTTGAAAAGGAGATTTATTAATTTATTTATTTTAAGAAAACACTTGACCTATCGAGGCATGATTACTTTTTTGTGCATTTATTTTCGCATCAGTTGATTACATGATGTCGATCAATTCCTACCTTTTAGGGACTAGAAGAGAGGAGAAGTAGTGGGACCACTGTGGGACTTAGTTTTCTATAATATAGGTGTCATGAAAATCCCCTCGCTCAAAATATTATCTTCAAAGATATCTCGAGAGCCTTTAAAATTGTGAGTTAAATAAAACCATGCTTTCGCAAACCACATTCCCCTTTTACCCATAGATTAGAGCCATGTGCTATACCCGCTTTATAACATATAATACAAAACATTTGAGGTAGTTTGGCATTGTAAATTATGTCAAATAGTTCATCATTTTCCTTTCTTTCGTTGCATTTGAGATACGACATGCTCAGGGAGATCATTAGGGTATCAAAGAAGGCACCATAGTCACAGAGACAACAGGCCATAGAGCTTGATGTGGTACTAGTAGGCTACTTGAGTATGTTACCAAGAGGGAAATCTGCCCAATGAGAAAACACCTACCAATGCCACCCCTAGTGGTGCTTGAATACTTGATGAAGTAGGAGAATGAGTAAGAGATGTGAGACATGTAGCCCTCTACTAAGTGATAGGGAAGACCTTAGGCGACATGTGCATTTCGATAAAAAAGTCTTCTAACCCACCCCCACCCCCAAAAAATTTAAAGATTTTGATAATAAAAAAAAAATGACAAATGATCGAGGACACTTGAAATTCGATTATTGATTTTTCAGCAGCTTGAAAATCAAGACAATTCAAGAAACTACTTGATCTTTTTTACATGTCTGCAATATATAGAGAATCCAATTGGGCGTAATGCCGCGAGTACTCCTAAACAAGTCTAACCGTAAAGGTTTTTCCTAATTATTATTTTAAAAAAAATCATCACCGCATTTATACTATTTGATGATTTGAAACTAATTCTCATCTTCATGCTCAATAAATTTCTATAGATCGTAAGATTTTACATTACTCCTCAATAACTAATGTAATATTTTTCTCAAAGTGCTTTTAAAATTGTAAAAGGGCATTGTTCAAGTAGATTCAGGGCCAGCCAAGCCAGGCCCTTTAGCCACAATTCAATTGCAGGTGTATCCCCTGCACTGTTGCCCGCAACGAGATTCTTAAAGGGGATGTTGTTTGGCGAGAATAATATAATATATATTCACGCTCTATTATTAGATTTAAAATGATAAATAATAATAAAATAAAATTTTAAATTTTAAATTAGCATAAATATAAATTATCTTAATTATAAAATATTAACTAAAGATATTAATTGTAAAGTTTTAATTAAAATTTAATAAATTATTCATTGAGAAATAACTAAAATTTTAACAAAAAGCGTAGTAAAATTGCTATTAAAAATATTAATTAAAATAAATTTTAGTTAATTCTTAAATTAAAATATAAAAAATGTTAATTAAAAATATTAAATACAAATTTTTAATTAACTTTTTGATTCGAAATTTTTAAAATATTTTTTAAATGTTTTACAATTTATACTAATTAGCATTTTAATTGATGTTTGAATTTATTAATTAAAGTAATATTAAAACTTAATATAATAGTAAATATTTACACATTATGTTGCCCTCAATTATTTTGATTAATTGATTATTAAGTGTTAAATATTTTGAATTTGTAATTTTTGAAATTTTTAGGATATAGATTTAATTAAGTACATATTTTTGGTAGGTTTTGTGTTGAAAATATAATTTTTTTATCATATATTTATTACACAAATATATGACAGTAATCTTCTTAAAATAGCTATCAGAATTCACACGTTGAACCGAGATGAGAATTATATGTATATTTCTCAAGATTTTACAATACAAACCAAATAAAAATATTCATGTGACATAGGAATCCTATTCCCGAGAATAAGAATACTAGGAATATCGTTTTATGGGAATGTTTTTTATGTCACCAACCAAACGACTCCTAAAGACTCTGCACTCCATCCCTCAACCGTCAAGGAGTAGTGATGAGTGCAACATATAATTACTTCCTTTTTTTTTTTGTGGGTCACTCTTTTTGTTTCAATGATAATTATGGATTTTGAATTGGAACAAATAAAAAATACCACTTGGTTTTATGTTTGTCTAGTGCAAGCCCCTGCTTATCATTGCCATCAAATAATAAGCATACAAGTTTTTTCTTATATTTTTTTTTTTATTTTTGCTTGTAAGTTGGATCTTTAATTTGATTTTGAACAAAAATAACACAAAAAAGGAAAACTAAAATTTGGGTTCGTTTGTATAAATTCATATCAATGAGTTTATTGAAAATTTGGAGACAAAAAATGGAGATAAATAATGTTATATTAGATATCTAGGAAAATTGTGAATCTTACCACCTTGGGCCAATCTCAAAATGCAAACCCGAAATGCAATAACTAGCTATGAACATTGTGGGGAAAATAATTACAACAACAACAACAAAATCAAATCTTAGTCCCACTAAGTGGGGTCAGTTATATGAATCTTTTTCTGTCAATTTATGGAATCATAAACCGTTTCTTTTGATAGATTCAAAGATATTAAATCATTACTCACTATTTCCTCCCAAATTAATTTAACTCTACCTCTACCCCTTCTACTGCCCCCCACAGTAACTAAGTCACTCTTCCTCACAAGTGCATTGTAAGGCCTACGTTACAAGTGTCCAAACCATCTGAGTCGTCCCTCCCTTATCTTATCTTATCTTCTATAGGAGCTACACCTAACTTACCATGAATATATTCATTCCTTAATTTATCTTTCAATGTTATACCACTCATCGATCTTATTGTGCTGGGCACCCCACTTGTGCCAAACATCAATACTACAACTATTGTTATTGAATATAAAAGAAACTAAAGCAAAACAAAAACTAATAATAAAACAGTAAAAAGAACAAGACAAGAAATTAACGAGGTTCGACATAAAATTACCTACGTCCTCGGGCGCCAACTATCAATCCACTACTTCTTAACAAAGTAACAATTTTGATGTGTGTTTTATAAATGGAGAGTTGAGCTCTTTATATAACTTCAATCTCAAGTCCCAAAAACACTTCTCTCCAATGCGGGACAAATAATACAAAAAATTCAAAATAACTTTTTATACTAATGTGGAACTATTCTACCAATGTGGGACAAAAAAACAACAAATCTCCACCTTGACGATAAATTTAACAAATTTTTTAGTCACCAATATTTTCTGGAGTTCCACATCATCGGCACCTTCAAAAAATATTCAGACTTGCAGGATATTGATCAAGTCCAAACAATGTTTGAACTTGATTGTTGTCACAATCTTGGTCAATATATCTGCACGATTTTCAGTTGTAACAATCTTATGAAGAAGTATCTTGCCTCCATCAATAATATCTCGCATAAAATGAAACGGAACGTCAATGTTTTTCGTTCGTGCATGATAGACTTGGTTCTTTGCCAAATGAATAGCACTCTGACCATCACAAAACACAACAATGTGCTTCTAAACAACTCCCAAATTTTTAAGTAAATCCTGCAACCAAATAATTTCCTTAACAGCCTCTGAAACTGCCATGTACTCTGCTTTTGTTGTAGACAAGGCAATGGTAGACTGTAAGGTAGACCTCCAACTCACTAGACCATTAGTAAATGTAAAAACATATCCAGTAGTTGATCAACGTTTATCCAAATCACCTACAAAATCAGAATCCACATATCCAACAACACATTGATCAATAGTATTATTTTTCTCAAAGACTATACCAACATCAATCGTATTCATAATATATCTCAAAATCCATTTCATAGCTTGCCAATGTCCTTTACCTGAATCATGCATATATCTGCTCACCATACAGCTTATGAAATATCAGGTCTAGTACAAACCATTGCATACATCAGACTACCAACAACACTTGCATAAGGAACCTGTGACATATACTTACGTTCCTCATCTGATTTAGGAGATAAAGCCGCACTAAGTTTGAAATGAGGAGCAAGAGGAGTGCTTACTGATTTTGACTGCTCAGACATGCCAAAACTCTATACTACATTCTTCAAATACTATTTTTGAGACAAACTAACTCTTCCTCTCATTCTATCTCTAGGAATCTCCATGCCAAGTATCTTCTTTATTTCACCAAGATCTTTCATCTCAAACTCTTGATTTAACTGACTTTTCAACTTGTTAATTTCTTCCATATTCTTTGAAGCTATCAACATATCATCAACATACAAGAGTAAATATATAAAAGATCCATTTTGTAGTCTGCAAAAATAAACACAATGATCATGTTTATTTCTGATATACTTCTGACCCATCATAAACTGATGATATCATTTGTACCACTGTCTTGGAGATTGTTTTAAATCATACAACGATTTACCTAGTTTACATACCCAATTTTCTTTTCTAGCAACCTAAAATCCATCTAGCTGAGTTATATAGATTTCCTCTTCCAAATCACCATGTAAAAATGTAGTTTTTACATCGAGCTGAGCTAGTTCAAGATCAAATTGTGCTACCAAAGCCAACAAAATTCGAATGGAAGAATGTTTAATAATTGAAGAAAATACCTCATTATAATCAATGTCTTCCTTCTGTGCGTAGCCCTTAGCTACCAATCTAGCTTTAAAGCGAACATTATTTGCATCTGGAATCATTCTTTCTTTACATAAACTCATTTGCAACCAATTGCTTTCTTATCCTTGGGCAGCTGGGTTAGCTTCCAAGTCTGATTCTGATGAAGAAACTGCATTTCTTCATATATCGTTCTTTTCCACTTGTCTGATTCAGAATTCTTCACTGCTTCTTTGAAAGTGTAAGAAACATTATCATCCACAACTAGAGGTGCATAGGCCATCATATCAGTATATCGAGCAGGTTTTCGAATTTCTCGTCTTGGCCTTTGAAAAACAATTGATTCTTGTTACTGTGAACTCATCTCAGTTACTTTTACTTTTTGGATATTATATTTTTTCGTCGCCCAACATTTCGATCCATATAACATAGCTGGTCTTATAGCTGTCCTATAAAACTTTCTCTTCAAATTTTAAGGATATTCTACAATCACATAGCACACTGGGAAAAATAATTATTTTCAAATATTAAATTAGAGTTTTTGTACTAAAAAACATTTGCTATTTGTGTGCTCATATTCTTTCACGATGATATAGAGCATATTCAACATTACCCTTTTACATGTGTTTTGCATGCAAGAACAAAATGAGATCGAGAAGAATAGAATTAAAATTTTCACTTGATTATATCATGCTCTTCATTCAAACTTCATTCCTTGCTTTCCTACTCCATTCGTTCTGCAAATCAAACATCCTGTTGTATATCTTTGACAAAGTAGTTATCTTTTATTTTGGGCTAGATTAACTAGCCGCCCTCTACTTTATGATAAAAAATTAATGTAGAATTATCATGAGGCTAAACATCTAATTAATTAGCTAAGGCTGCCTAGTTTGACTATCCCAATGCCTTTTCTCCCATAACTCCACTTGCTTAAGTGAATTAGCTTTTCTCCTGAGAAAAGATCCAAGAACTGAAGGGGCATAGGGAGGCGGCAATGTGCATGGGGCGGTACCAGATGGACCCTTCACCAAGGACTCCATCATGAACTTTCTCCCTAACCCATCTGCAGGACAAGCCATCGTCTCAGAGCACAGCTCCACAGCTCCTTTGGGTACTTGAGGCTTGAACTTTAAGAGCTTAGCATACTCATTCAGCAAATGAAACATGTAATCATACACATACTCCATCTTTAGCTCTTCCTGGATGAAGTCGCTTGCCGCTTTCCCAATCGCCCGCGCCTAATATTTTTAAAAAGAAGAATCCTTAAAACAAGTCGAAGAAGAAAAAGAAGAAGGTGTTGATGATGATGATGATGATGAAAGAGGAGATGGTGTAACCTTCTGTTTGTGGCTGTTGCCCCAATCGACAGCAAACTTAATGGATCTGCACTTATCGTCTTCCCTGATAGGCCAGTAGTGGTGAACTGGTTGCAGACTTCTTGTGAAGAAGTCATAGTAATGGGGATTTACCAGCAACGTGGGAGAATCACAAGCCAGAATGTACTTCTCACTAACGGACCATGCCCATCCTTCAATGTATATCTTGTATCTATATGAATTATGTATGAATAAATGAAAAAATTATTATTGGATTAGTAAACTTGTACATATATTTATGTGCCAAAAATAAAAATCAGGAGTGTTACTAATTGTCACCTGTATGTGCATTGGCTAGCTAGATCTGATTGTTCATATCCTCTCTGAGATTCAACTATCCAATCCTGCATGCGATGCCTATCGATTATATTACATGCAAGCAAGCTGCTGCATATATGGAACACCGAATTTGGAACTGAAAAACTAGTTAATTAGCAGGTTTCAGTACCTAATAGGTCTGCATTATATCCACATAGTTTTAGTCTTTTACCCTGTTCTCCCATCCGTATGCAGATTCTTTAAGAATTAAAGATTGATAACCACAAACGATGTCGAATTTCAGTACCCAAAACCATCCTAGCTTTACAGATACCCATCTCACGGACAGATCCAAAAACAAAATACCATACTGCCTGCCTGAATAGCTAGGTTATATAAATTGTTGATGCGTGCATTCACATGGGTTACATGTCAATATTATGGATAGCTCAGAGTATATAGTTATTAAAATTGGCTGTTTGATCTAGTATCAAGCTTCTTTTACACGCATTTATACACAGTGCATATGTCCAAAGTTGAAATACAATAATTGAGCATTTTTTTTTATTCCGGGTTGCGTAGTGATTATAAAATTCTATAATTGAAAATTTTTTTTCTTTCGAGTTGAGTAGTGATTTAAGGGCAGAAAAGATAATTAAGGATGGGATATGAGGAGAGTAGGAACCTGGACAAAGAGGCGAGCATTCCAGTCCTGTTTGTCCGAGACATTGCAAGTAAGGAGGTCTCTCCTGGTTTTAGCCACAAAAGGGTTTCCCTTCCAGTAAGCATATGGCTCCCTTTGCATCCATTTCCTCCTTTGATTTCCTTCTTTCATATCTTTCAACAACTTCTCCCACGGTTTTATATTTATCTCTGCCCTAAATGTAGAAAAAAAGTGAAAGGCTCTTAGTTAATTCTGAAAAGGCATTAAGGGCCAAAAACAGTTTCAGCACTGTTCGATCAAGACACTCAAAATTAATGGTAGGTCACATGTCTATCAAAGCTGTGATAAAAATGACAAAAAAAAAAAAATGTGTGGCAAGCGTCTGGGCTAGCTAGCATGTGGTTTTTAATATGGGGATAAGGCAGAAAGAGCCAGCAGAAACAAGCACTCACCATCCCCAGAAGGACCAATCAGGGAACACAATATCCGCCGTCCACCTGTCACCGCAGTACCGAAACAATGCCGGTGGTGACAGTCTGGTCCCGTTAGGCCCCCAGTAACGGCGTGATCGTATCACTGGCCGGTCATCGCAGTCGAACATCAGCTCCAAGTCCGGCACCAGACCTGGGTACCTCCTCAGGAGCTGCAGAATCCCCCACAAGGTGAACATGTCCCTACTCTGTATGGACTTCTTGTACTTCTCAACATAAGCTTTGCCCTTCACTATCACCAGCTTAAAGTGAGCAGTCCTGTTTGCCTTCTCCACCATTCCCCTTGTAATCCCTGTGGCTTTCCATGGCCTTAGATCCTCATGGATCCAACGAAAATAATCCGGGCACTCAATGTTCAATGGCAGGTCGTGATCAAACTCCCATGCTGTTGGGTAGTTTCTGGGACAGGTCTGAGTCAGGTTCTTGGCAGTGCAATTGAGCGGAAACTCAGTTTGCTTCGGGGGTTTTGGATGCTTGTTTGAGATTGGAATTGTGTTTTCTACCGAATTGTTGCCTGGAAATCCATACTGCATCATGTAATAACCAGAGAATAGCACTTAACCAACGTGTGTTTTTCCACTTGTGCCTAATTTTTATTTATGGACTGTTGAGAAGTTTAGCATAATTGAAATATAACTTACAAGGCGAATCCAGGAAGAAGAGATGAAGGCAGCGACAATGAGAAGAGACAAGAAGAAAAGAGTGTGTGTAATGCTTGCACGCCCCTTATACAGGGGCAGCGGCCGCCATGCCAACGCTGTCCCTGAGAATTGCCTGGCTATCTCATACTGGTGCAAGCTTGAATTGAAAAGCCGCTGCATTTTTTTGGGGGGGGCGGGGGTGGTGGGTGAGGACTTGTAAAATGTAAGGTTTGTGATGACAGAACCCTGATTTGATTTCTAGAGGTTAAAACACAAGAATCAGAGTGGAGGAGACATATTTGAAATGGCTGGCATACACAATTGCACCAGCTGATTTCACCTTCAATTGAAGAATATAAAAATGCCAAAATGGTAGGCCAATCCATTAGCTAAGAGGCGAAAAAGATGGGTCAAGGTCACGAATTGTATTACACTTCAGAGGGCATTTCTTTTCAGTTGCTCACTCCTATACGTCAGTGCCTTGCCGTGCCAAACCCTCAAGGCCTTTTTTCAACTCTAAATGGAAATCATAATGACCGGGGAGACAAAGTTCCACAAAAAAAAATAATAAATAAAATAAAATAAAATTAGGACCCGTCTTTTCCATCAATTAAAAAAATCCATAAAATATTTTTGCACCCCATGCATCAGAATATAGTTCCAGCATTCTAAAAACATATTATATTTACAGCTCCATGAATCAAACCAGAACAGAAGGTTCTCAAGGACAAGGAGGCCCTCAGTTTAACAGTTCTACCATACTGGATGATATTTATCTCAGAAATATTTCACGTTCAGACAGAGCTGGCAGCATGACTTTTCAGAATCAGCAGGAGATACCAATTAACCTCCCTTGTTGAATGACGGGTCTTCCAAGGGGGAACCCTCTTATTCAACTTATGATAATCTTTCTCTATGGGTTAAGGTCAATCCTTGCAGATCCATCAGTGTCGTGTTTTAGACCTCAGCATTTTAGTTAGACCTCAAACATTGGCAAAAACAGCTAGTTTGACTTTGGGCCATTGAAACATCCTCCCTTATTTTTTCCAGGCATGAAACAGAAATTTAATTACTGAATGAAAAAAGGCGTGCGCTAATGTAAATGAGAACAGTCCATGATCTTTGTAACTGAGGGCCACAATTCACAAATCTATCATTAATATTTTCATATACAATCAGCATACCTTACTGAACCGAATCAGCAGTTTCTACCTAATGGTACGCCAGGACATTCGCCCATTAAAGCTACACCATAGACTAAAGCTGATCCTATGATGGGAAACTGACCACCATTCCTGTTGAGTTTGCTGCTGAGTTTTCACTCCATCAGCTATTCTTTTCATTAAAATCAACTGTGACATAGCAATTGGCAACAAACAGTGACCCCCATGAACTCAAGGAATTGGTGTACATGACACAACTGTTGAGGTATGCATTGATGGAAAGGTTCATAGTGTCCTCTTTCTTTGGAGGGGAGACTGAGGCTTCTGGAGGAACTTCTTTTGTCTGTTAGCCTGAGCTATGGAATCTGCAGTACATAGAAATTTGGCCTTCAAAAATATTCCTGTATTGCTTCTCCACTCGTTTTCTCTTGGCTCATCTCATTCCTAGCATGCCAAAAAAAGGGAAAACAGAATAGAAAAAAGACTTGAGGCTCATGAGGTTATTACAAAATCTTACATTGAAATGGTGGCAATGCCTCTGCTTCAGAAATCATGGCAACACACCAGTTCCAGAATATACGCAAAATTACTAGGTTTAAGCCTCTCACCACATTGTGTAGGCACAACAATCAAAAGAACAAAAGCAGTTCCTCTAAATAAAAAATATTAAAAAAAAAAAAAGTTTCTTTGTAAGAAATCTTTGCACAGGTTTTTGCCGCAACACGACCAAACAAAACAACAATAAGCAACCAACCAAAACAAATTAACACAGCCAAAAGCCCTGAACCTAACCATACAAAGACTTTCACCTGCAGTCGTGCTAAGTGTCACGGACCCCCAAATAAGACTCGATTAAGGGGCCACATGGCACTAGCCAAGGCTCTCCCTCGACAGAGTCAGCCAATAATTACACGTTCAAACCTGCAGACATCAGCACTAAATAAATTTCGAAAGCCACTCGTAACCATGAAAATATTAATACAAACAACAATGGATTATGAAGGCAAGAGACATTCATACTCAATGATAAATAGAACTACTTATTTTATTCAATTAACAAGACAACCACATAAGTCATAACACAAGTAATTTGATATCCATTATAAATCCCTAGAAAATACATGTAAAGTCATCTCTCCTCCCCATTTAACCCACATTTACATTGTCACCCCCTAACATCCTCCCCCACTCATTTTAACGACGTCCTCGTCAATTTGTTGTAAGGAGTCTTCAATCTTCGAGTTCTGTTGTTGTTGTCTAGAAGTTCATGAAATCTTGAATCTCTTGTGTAACATACTAGAGGTTTTCTATCTTCTCCTAACTGTTGTTGTTGGCAACTTTTGTCGTTGACTACTTGTCTACAAGGATCTCCTCTACATATTTGGTCTCTTTCCTCTGTACAACTTATCCACTGTGCGAGGTAACTGTGGCCGCTAGCTTGTAACGAGCTAAAAAGGACTCTTGTTGGTTGATGAGCTCTTTTGGGCATTGAAACAGAACTGAGTCATATCAAGTAGTTGCACCCAATTCTTCTAATTGGCATTGACGAAATGGTGCAAGTACTCTTCTAGTAGTCCATGGAATCTCTTCGTCTATCCATTTATCTATGGATGATAGCTCGAAGAAATGTCAAGCTTGGAACCGAGGACTTTAAAAAGTTCTATGCAAAATTTTCCAGTGAATCTTTAGTCTCAATCATTGACAATATCTTGGGGAACACCCCAATACTTCTTGAAGAATAGTTATGTTGTCTCCTCTATCAAACACAATTTCGATGCGGGTATAAACGTACCATATTTCGAAACCCTATCTATATCCACAAGTATAAACCCTGCATCTCAAATGGGTTCCGGAAAAGCGAATATCGGATCTCTCATCATAGCATCCTTCAAGTCATCAAAAGCTTCCTGGCAATTCTCTATCCAGTTCCACCCTTGACCCTTCTTCGTTTTGTCAAAGGAGCAGTTCTCCTCAAGTACCCATCTATGAACTTCCCATAAATGATGACAAACCCAAGTTTTGTTTTGCTCTCACTTTCTCCATATCCCTCCTGATATGACCTTGCTCAATCACATAACCAAGGAATTTGATGCTTTGTTGTGCAAAAGATCACTTCTCTTTCTGGTTGTAGTCACCACCTCTTGGTCAACTTCTTCCTCTACCACCAATTGTGGCGAGATACATGTATTCACCCCTTTTCCATCCCTTCCTAAGTTATATGGCTGAAAGGGACGTCTCATCGTCCCCTTCCCTTCGGCGCAGAGCATACAACGTTTACCCTACCTACCCTTTGGAGCTCATGGTTTAAAAAATGGTCGCGACCATAACGTAACTACGTTACGTAACGGTTTTTTGGGTTACCAATACCATTACACACCGCGAAATCGGTGGGAAGAAAAATCATATTGTAGTGGCCGTTACAGACCACAACCGTTACATAAAGGTTACTAGGGCTGTTACGTAGCCGCTACATGACTATTACACTAAAAAATTTATTGTATTTTTTACTTTTTCTCACTTTTTCCCTCTTTCATAAATCATCCTCAATATACCATGTAAGAAGAGGGGGCAAAGATTAAAATGAAGATGACAATGATACAAAATTTACTATTTCTTTAAATACTCACAAGAGATGCATTAATTAACAATTTGAAAATACTAACTTGTTAGAAAAATATTATATTTTGATAATATTAGTAATGTGATATTTATGTTCTATATTTCTCAACTTCAACCTTCTTTCTTTTCTAACTATTTTATCTTTGTATTATCTGTATGTCTTATGTGTCTAATAAATTAATGGAGTGTATTTGTTTTATTGATTACTTTAGCACACATAAGAATTTATCACGGATAATAATAATGAGAAATATAAATACGCGCACACACGTAATTTTTCTATCAATAGTGTTTTAAAACAAATGTAAACTTGTTGCCCTTACCAAATAACTTAGTTACTCGAACTAAAGGAGCCCAAATACACTAAAACTTTTTCTAAGAAGGGCTAAAAGCTTAAAACATGCAGGTACACTAATATGCACAAAGTAATGCGTGCTTCAAAAAATTCATAGCCCTTACACCCACTTCCCGTTATGTAACATCCGCTACTCCCGCTTCCCGTTATACCCGTTACCATTATGTTATGTTACGCTACCCGCTACCATGATTTAAAACCATGTTGGCGCTTGACGTGACACCCTGAATACCTCTCCCGACCACTTGGCACCCTACAACCCTTTTGGGCGCTTGGCGTAAATCATTACCCTTTCTCCACAAGATTAACTTGCCAAAGCGTGCAGCATTCACCCTGCCTACCCTTTAGCGTTTGGCATGACACCGTGCCTACACCTCCCGCGCGTTGCCTACTTTCTTGGATGCTTGGCATGAACCATTACCCTTTCTCTACAATGTTGACTTACTAAAGCATACAGCATTCACCTTGCATACCCTTTAGTGCTTGGTGTGACACCCTGCCTATCCCTCCTAGGCGCTTGGCGTGGCACCCTGCCTACCTTCCTGGGTGCTTGGTGTGAACCATTACCATTTCTCTATAGTCTAGTGGAAGTCCTCTGACCACTCCACCATCAAACTATCATGGTTTCTTTGTGAATTGGTAGGTTTTCAATCGTGAGCAAGAGCATTGGTTGTTAACCTGTCACCATCTCAAAAGGATTTTATTAGTTGCAAAATATTTAGGTTTTGGTACCTTAATTCGAGACCCCTTATTGGTATTGGTCATCGACCTTCGAGACATTTGTGCCATTACATTTAACATAGCACTCATCTTCTGCAAGTTGTTCTGAAACTAGTTTGTTATGTTCCGAAGCTCGCTCTCCTCTTTCAGGATGTCAATGGATTCTTTGACATTCTTTGCACGCAAATAAAAAAGAATTTCAGCTAACTCTCATAGGGAGGCCTCAAGCTCTGTTGGTCTTTTCTCCAAGGATTTTATACTTAGAATGAATTTCTCAAGTTCCATAATTTAGTTCTCAAGATCAGATACATTATAGAGGTTTCCTCTAGTATTTTCTGTGGCGGCCTCAAACTCTATTGGCAAACCTTTCTCTTTTGTCTATTCCATCACAAACCCTTGGAGTTCAAAGAACTTTGTCTCCAAGGTTTTAAGTTTTGTCACTTTTGTCTCAAGCGCTTCAACGTGCTCTGTCTTTACAGACTTTTAAGTTCTCATTTTACCACTCATGGTGCTCACACACACTGTGCTCTGATACCAACTGTCATGGACCCCCAAATAAGACTCAATTAAGGGGCCACGCGGCACTCGTCGAGGCTCTCCCTCAACAGAGTTAGCCAATAATTACACGTTCAAGCTTGCAGACATGAGATCCAGATACGTTTCAAATGCCACTCGTAACCATGAAAGTATTAATACAAACAACAATGGATTATGCAGGCAAGAGACATTCATATTCAATGATATATAGAACTACTTATTTTATTCAATTAACAAGACAACCATACAAGTCATAACACAAGTAATTTGATATCCATTATAAATCCCTAGAGAATACACGTAAAGCCATATCTCCTCCCCATTTAACCCACATTACATTGTCACCCCCTAACACTAAGCTTCTCCAATGCCAAGAGTTATTGGGGCCCTTTGTCTGCAACATTATATTCTCAAAACCCCTGCAGAGCAACTTCGTAGAGAAGGCCCTTTTGAATTGTATTCACAAACTATCTCTCATCTGATTTTTATTTACGAAGTAAAATATTATTTTCCAACAGCAAATCAAATACTTCTTCCAAGTGTTCCTAAAGAGTGATCTTCTAATTAGACCTTTTTTTTTTTTTTTTTGGAGGGGGGGGGGGGGGGGGGAGTTTCTAAAAGCTCCATCCCTTTTGTGAGGGGGAAGGGTGATCTTCTAAATCAGAGAGTTGGGAGGGGTTCTAAAAGTATCAGCCCTTTTGTGAGGGGGAAGAATGGTCTTCTAACTCAGAGGGTTGATCTTCTAAATCAGAGGGTTGGGAGGGGTTCTAAAATTATCATTCCCTACAGTGAGAAGGAAGGGTGATCTTTGGGAGGTCATCTAATAGAATCATTCCCCTTTGGTGAGAGGAAAGTCACAGTTCTAAACTGGGAACATAAGTTAACTATAGCAATTTATTGTACAATAAACTTCCAACTAAAGAATAATGCATTGTATTACAAAAGATAAGATTTTTATATCCACTAAAAGGTTCTTTTGCAAGAACAAATTGATAAACTGAGTGCTTAACAAGCTTATCTCTAAATAGAATATTGGACATAAAAAAACTAACCTCCCTCAAAGTTTGATGAAGCAACATTAAGCCCATCATGTTTTTCCAGAAGAAAGAGAACTTCCTTTGATTTAAGTGCAGCAATTAGAAACTCCCAAGCCTACTAAGATACTAAGGAGTAACATAAAAAGCGAGTTCAACATCATAACACTACTTTTCTTGCTTTCCCTTTCAAAGTAAGTTTTTTTGTAGTTCTAACAATTCGAAACCACTCATCCCTGTAGACGTGCAGTATTTGTGTCATTAGATAAATTACAAATATTTAATTTGTTTCTTTGAAATTATAATACACACATGCATGAATGAAATTATTCGAGAGTAGGGGGCCAGCTCTCTGTATAGGCTATTTTTCATTGATTTTTTTGTCGTTGTATTTGTTATTTTTAGTCTTAAATGATTTGGAAAAAATCCATTTAAATGGAGGAAGGTTTGAAGTATTGCTTGGTGAGTGAGACCATCATTAAGACTCTCAAAGAATAGGTATAAGAGTTTTGTTGTATTTGATCCCTCCTAGGTTAGCCCAACGAGAGCTCCAAGGCAAGCCATCCACTTAGATACCCTGGGTTTGATTCCTCACGACACCAAACTTAGCTTTAACTATTTGAGTGGATAATTGTCAGCCCCTTGATCACTTGACATGGTCGAGGCATGTGGAAACTGGACCATATGCCAAGGCAGGATCAACAGATAGTCATGGGCTATGTTGAGGGTTTCAAATTGTTGTGTTGCTTGGGAAAGAACCTAGCATTCTCAGTGGATGGTTGTTGAGGTGTTTGGGTGAATGTTCAGCATGGTCAGAGAGGGTTATGGTTGAGGAGGTGATCTATGACCTCATTTAGTCTTGTCATTGGTTTTGATTATGGTAGTAGGATGTATAGAAGGTTGACCTGCTGTCTTGTCAAATGTGTATGTCATGCGACTACATGCTCATGTGTGGAGTGGCATGCTTGAAGTCTATGTACAGTGACAAATTGATTTGACTCGTAGGCCATGTGCTTTGACTAGAGAAATGGGTAGTTCATTACTTGGCAGTTCTATGAAATCGTTGACCAGCACTCACTCTGTTTGAGGAGATTTCATTGGTTTCTGGCATTTACCAATGTTCCAATCGCAACAACAATTATAGAGGGTTAGTACTTAGTACCTTGTTGGCACGTGTTAGTTGCATCTAGTAGAACCTAGGAAAGTTACAGTTTTCAACTGCAAGCCCTCTGACAATTGGTGGTGTCGGATAGTGCATGGTAAAACACCAACACTCCAAGCAGGAAGACACCAACCCAACATGGCTTCAACACATGTTAGAAACGATAGAGACATTTCAGGTTATTTTTTTTGCTTTTAAAATCATAAGACACGTGTCAAACAACGCAACTTGAATTGTTTGACACTTAGGTAGGGGTAAATTCAGCTTAGTGCAGTTCAGTTTTAGCCAATACTTAACACCAAACCGCAAAATTCGGTTTCTTAAATTACTGAACCGAAACCAAATGGGAACCGCAGTTTTCTCTCCAATCAGCTTACTGGTTCTACATTTTGGTTCGGATAATAAATCGATATTTGGATACCTCCAAAATTCTTGGCCTCTTGAACTTCAAGGACTCAACCGCAACATGGGGAGTCTAATGTGGGCCAAGCGCACTAAATGCAAGCCTAGACGGATTGGTGATCAAGCTGATGGGGAGACTCAACCGCACCATGGGGAGTCTAATGTGGGCCAGGCACACTAAATGCAAGCCCAGCCGGATTTAGGGTGAGCATAATTTGGTTAAAACTAAATTAATCGAATTAACCGAGTAAATTCGGTCAGTTCGATTTGGTTAAAAATTTATTCGGTTCGGTTTTCATTTTCATTCAATTTCGATTTCCGATTTTCGGTTCGGTTTTTGGGTTTAGTTAATTCGATTAACCGAATTAAACAAATAGTATAAATTAATAATAAATCATTATATATATTATATATTAAAATATTTTATATATTGTATAAACACTAAAATTTTATTTATTTTTTATATATTATATATATTAAAATTTTATATATACTATTTATATTACTTATATTTTATATATATATATATATATTAAAAATCTATATTATATATATATATATATGTATATATATATTAAAAATCTATATTTTATATATATTAAAATATTAAATCAGTTAAAATCGATTAACCAATTTAACCAAATTTCGGTTCGGTCGGTTTTGAGTTCGGTTAAATATGAAATTTCGGTCGGTTCAGTTAATGAATTTTTTTAACCTAAATTTTTCGGTTAATTCAGTTAATTAACCAACTTCACCAAACCAACCTAATGCTCACCCCTAGCCGGATTGGTGATCAAGCTGATGGGGACAAGTATAAAGGACAGAGAGGCTTCGCACGAATCGCATCTCTACCATATTTGATGTGGGACAAGAAAGGCTGGGTAAAATTGAGCAATGACTTCAGTCGTTCAACATGCACGTGGATCTCCTACTCTTTTTGTCCCAAATTGAAATTCGTGAGGGAGGGGAGCCTCCCCAACTTTATAAAATCTCACTATTTCTCTCCTTTACTCGGTTTTTAAGGGCTTCCCTGGGTGTCACGGTCCGACTATTTTCACACCGTTGTGAAGGGCCGTGGGACGCTAGCTAAAGCACTCTTACTTAACTAGCTAGCCTATCGTTTACCAACATTCATCCACGAAGCACTTTCATTAACATTCATTCAAATAGCAGCGGAAATAATAATCAATTCATGAAAGCCGTGGCAAGTAAGCAGTAAACATTGAAGTAAACGTAATTCATTAACAAATCCTCCGTTGACATGTTGTACTTAGCGAGGGAGGCAAGTAGGCTAAGCACGTTGACAATTGCTAGTGAGTTTTACAATGACTGATGAACACTCACCCTCCCCTAAAGAGCTTTCTGGGCTATTCTCACTCTGGCACTAGGAAACATCAAAGTGACCGAGGAGTCATACTGCCTTATTTGAGTTACAATGAAATAAATATTGGAAAATAACGCTACACTAGTATTTACATGATGGAAACCCATCCCAAACACACGAGGCAAGCGGTCATAGGCAAGCATTATGCCCTGAACAAGCTTAGCTCGTGACACTAGGCCACTTCCCCACTTTGTAAAGGTAAGGGGAGGGTCGTCACAGTGTAGGCAACCTTACTCCTACTTTTATACAGAGAGGTTGTTTCCTTCCCTCAGTTTCTACTACGATTAAAATTTAAAAGAAGGCTAAGAAAATGAAGATTTAACTATTTTGTTCAAAATGGAATTTTACTTGGAAAATATTAGTAAAAGAATCTACTAATAAATATATTAATATTAGTTAAACCTTTAATATTATATTGCATGACAGAATTAATATATATTCATTTATAGAGGATATTTCGGTTTTTTGGCTTTTGGGTTCGATTTTGGGGTTGGAAACCAAAATTTTAATCGAAGTTGAACCGAAAACCTAAATTTTCTATTTTCAAGAGTCAAAAACTGAAAGACCAAATCGAAATTTATTTCAATCCAAATTCAGGTGAAAATAAGAAGAACAAAAGAACAATTTTGATCTCCTAAAATTACAAATAAAATTGAAAAATTTAAAGCCCATCTTGAGAAAGAAGCTTGCTCTTATCTTCCTAATGCTTTTTGGAATCGGAAAACACACGTTGTCAAACTTCCATATGAAAAAGACTTTGATGAAAAGAATACTCCAACAAAGGCAAGACTAGTACAGATGAACCAAGAATTATTAAAACATTGCAAAAAAAAAACATCCAATTAGACTCAAATCATAAAGATAGAGATTAAACTCATGTCACCCCTACTTTTAGGGGCATGCCTGCCAGGCGCCAACATTAAAATAATAAAATCTCAAAATAAAAAATGTAGGAAAGGCTTATTGTGATAATATTGAATATTCATAACTTGAGAGAGATCTTTTTGGAAGAGATATGCTTCCTTAACAAATAATATATTTCAAATTCTAAACTTATCAAATAAAGGAAAAGTTTATCAAGTTGTCATCTATAAATTTCAAAATGCATATTTTTCCTACAATTTCCTATTATCCTAGCCTTGCTTGTTAAGTGCATTGTTGCTATACCCTAGCTATCACCAAAGAACACAAACAACCTAAAATGGCTTTCAAGTTACAGGCTGGCAATCAACCTAGGCACGTATTTGTATATTTTTTATTAGTTTTTTCCTGCATCTGCTATGTTGTCTATTGGAAACCTATGAAAGCAACTCTGCATCTGCAAGCTTAAAATTGAAAGAAGGTTGCAACTCTACAAATCTGTAGACCAGCCTTCTTTTTCTCTTTTCTTTTTTTGTTCTCTTAAGACTTGATATGCATTGTTCGCTCACAACCTAACAACTTAAATTTTTAGGCAAAGTCGTAATCTAGCATGGTATCAAGGCCATAGTTGCCAAGAGGTCCTAGGTTTGCTGCCTATGTTTAATGTTATAGTGCTCAGAATATGGGTGCTATTCATTTTTGTTTGTTTCTCTCTCCACATGCAATCAAGCTGCACATACGGGGGAGTGTAAAGGCTTGACACACATTGTTGGTCCACAACCTAATAACTTATGTTTTTAAGTAAAGTGGTATTCTAATAGTTTCTTTTACAATTTGTTTTGTGCCATAATTTGACATGAATCATTATACATCAATACTTTGGTTTGAAATGTTTCTAAAAATAGTTTTTTTGTGTTTATTTGATATATATTGAAGAGTCTTTTCAAGAGTAAATTAATCAAACACTTTGTTGATCAATTGGTTGGGGGGAGGGGGGATTACGCAGCCAGGTTCAAGTTTGTCCTCAAGGCAATTTTGAGCATCATGAAGAGATGAGCATAGAGAAACAAGCTGAATGTTTGAACTTTGAACATAGGTTATTATGAATTATAATTTATAAACATTTTCTGGTAGCTACAAACTAAGTGATGGTTGAATGTTTTTTAAAACTTTTATTAGCATACTTATATAATTAATAAATATATATAAATCCCCTATATCCTTGTCATGTCATGTCCTATTTTTTTTAAGACTTCACGTGTCCACACGTTGAACACATATTGTGTCGAACATCTGTGTTCACACTTCATAGGCTATGTAAATAGATCTACTGCATGCCTGAAACACCATGAAATTTGTGCATAGGTGTTGTCAAAGTATGTGGAATGTATTTTCTTCATTTTAGTAAAGGATTGAAGGTTGGGAGGTGTTGCACGTGTAAACTATTTCTCAATGTGCATGGTTGTTACTTATTACTTGCAAGATAATAAACCAATGAATTTGATTGTAAGGATCTGGCTAAGCCAAGTGCGCTTGGTGCCATCTCATGGGGGATATTTTCGTGGGAACTTTAAACCTTGTGATGATACCCGTGGAGGAGGGTTGTTGCGCTAAATATCCTAGAGTTAGTAGGTAAATTGATGATCAAATCCCTCTGTTATGCCCCTCTCCCCCCAAAAAAAATAAATAAATAAAATAAAATAATAAGAGCACTAATATATTTGACTTATTCATTCAAATCTTGTCTTAGAATAAGGCAATTACGTATTTAAATGATGTTAATTTAGATAGAGAAAAAAAATCACGATTGAAAAAACAAGATAGTATAATTTAGAGAGCATTTAAGATAGTTTTTAATAGGTTGAGGGATTTCAATTAACTCCACGGTCTCCGCCTATGATGCACTTAATGCCTTAATTTTTTACAATCAATTCCAAGTCCGAATAAAGGAGGGAGGCTGCGTTAAGTAGATGACAACCAGCATAAAACTTATTATATCTCAATGAAATGAACTATACCAATTGGGGGTGTCCCCGATGAGCCACACATTGCACTTTTACCACATGGCCATAGAGAAAAATGGGCAAGACTAGGCTAGGTTGTCGCCTCGAAACGATGCATTTTATTGATGCCCGAGTATAGCGTCAAATATGGAAGATTTCCTGTATCATTCAAGATGTGGCTGGGTATAGAAGCTATTCTAGAAACTAGGTTAGAGTAGAAACTTTAAATATAAAGAGACTCCCTAGTAAAAGCGTGGAGGTGCTTGACACAATGACTAAAACAAAAATTAACATGATTTATGTTCAAGAAACTAAATGGGTAAGGGCAAAAGCTAGAGAAATTGAAAAGTTCGGATTTAAATTTTGATACCTTTGGAAAGTAAAAATATAAGAATACAATAGAAGTCATTATGGATAAAGACATAAAAGATAATATTGTAAGTGTTAAAAGAGTAGGAGATAGAATCATAAAAATGAAAATAGTCATAGGACAATAGATGGTACATGTTATCAAGGCTTATACTCCTGAAATAGGATCAAGGAAAACCCTTAAAGACAATTTTAAAAATTTTAGATAATATTATACCAGGAATATCAAGGAGTAAGAAAACATTCATAGGAGTGGATCTAAATAGTCACATTGAAAAGCACAATAAAGGTTACAAGAGAATAAAAGGAGAACATGAATATGGAGATGAAAATGAGTAAAAATATAATCTTTGATTTCACCACGTCATAAAATCTTATAACATGCATACATGCTTTACAAAAGAGAGAACACTTAGTAACCCTTAAGATCAAGAGTAGACAAAATAAAAGCAAAATAGAATTCTTCTTACCATAGAGGGTGGATTGTTTATCATTACTCTGGTAAAAGTTCAACTACACAGTATAGAGTATTAGTGTTGGATATATGCATAAAAGAAATGGAAGAGAAAGGATAATATAGATCAATGTAAGATAACCAGGTGTCACGAGCTAAGCTTGTTCAGGGCATTATGCTTGCTTGTGACAGCTTATCTCGTGTGCTTAGGATGGGTTTCCATCATGTAAATACTAGTGTAGGGTTATTTTCTGCTAGTAGAATCTTTGTAAGCCAAATAAGGCAGTATGACTCCTCGGTCACTTTGATGTTTCCTAGTGCCAGGATGATAATTACATAAAAACCTCTTTAGGGGAGGGTGAGTGTTCATCAGTCATTGTAAAACTCACTAGCAATTATCAACGTGCTTAGCCTACTTGCCTCCCTCGCTAAGTACAACATGTCAACGAAGGATTTGTTAATGAATTACGTTTGCTTCAATGTTTACTGCTTGGTTGCCACGGCTTTCATGAATTGATTATTATTTCCGTTGCTATCTGAATGAATGTTAATGAAAGTGCTTTGTGGATGAATGTTGGTAAACGATAGGCTGGCTAGTTAAGCAAGAGTGCTTTAGCTAGCGCCGCACGGCCCTTCACAACGGTGTGAAAAGAGTCGGACCGTGACACCAGGCTATGGAACCTACAGGGAACAAACATACTAAAATCTAAAGATGAAGTGATAAAAGATGGGGACTCAACAATAGAATAATAGGACACGACATGGCAACGGCACGAGGGATTTGTATTATATTTTTTACTATATAATTATGTTAAATAAATGTTTTTTTTGTCTAATTATGACCCACTTGGGAAAAATATTCAAACATCATTTAATTTGCAAGAACCAGAAAAATGTTATGTTGTTCAAACATTTAGCTTGTTCCCCTAATTTACTCATCTCTTCAAGATACACAAATTTTACTGTAAAGCAAGCTTGAAAGCCAAAACCTGGTTGCATCCCCCCACCCCCACCCTTTCACCAATTAATCAGCAAATTGACTCTTTAACAAATATTAAGTAAACACAAAAATAAAAATAAAAAAATTCTTAGAAACATTTCAAACCAAAGCACTGATATGACATGATTCATGTCAAATTATGGCATATAATACAAACTGCAAAAGAAACTAAAAGAAAGAGAAAAAAAAAACCAAAAAAAAAAAGATAAAAAGAATGTTGGCCTGTAGATTTATAGAGTTGCAGCCTTCTTTCAATTTCAGGCTCACAGATGCAAAGTTACTTTTGTAGATGTCCGATAAAAAACACAATAAATGCAAGAAAAAATAAATAAAAGATACAAACATGCACCGATTTGGCAGATTGCAGGCCTAAAACTGGAAAGTTGTAGGCTGTTTCCTTTCTTTAATGATGGCTAGGCTAGGGCAACAATGCAAATAACAAACAAAGTCAAGAATGTCGGCAATTATAGGAAAAGTTCCAATTTTGAAATTTAAAGAAGGCAACTTAATAAAATTTTCCTTTATTTTGATAAGTTTATAATTTGAATATATTACTTGATAAGGAAGCATATTTCTTTCAAAAAAAAAAAAATCTCTTAATTTTGAATATTTGATTTTATCACGACTAAGCCCTTCATAAAATTTTTTATTTTTAAGATTTTATTATTTTAATAACCATTGTGTCCCCAAAAGTGTACGACACTTCAAATTGTTGTGTCCAACACGTGTCAAATAATTAAAAAAAAAAAAAACTTAGCACGTCTCTCCCATGTCGGAGCCGTGAAGAAGTCAAGTCCATGTCCAACACGTGTCCGACACAGACACTTCTTCTCGCTTGAAGTGTTGGTGTTTTATAAGCACAAGCACTCTTTAGAGCAAGATGGATAATTCTATTAAAGAGATAGCAAAAGAGGCTTTAGGTGAATCTAGATGAAGATTCTTGATAAAAGGAAGGAAAGAAAGGGAAAAAACTTAGTTAATATCAAATGTATAAAAATAAAAAATAAAAAAGATGATAATGTTTTAGTGGAATATTTTTTTTAAAAGGTGAAGTTATTTTAATAAGCTATTTAATGAAAATAAAGAAAAAGACTTAATCTTAGAAAAGACAAATGAGGAAAAGACTAAAAATTCAAGATCAATCCACAAAATTAGAGTTAAGGAAGTTAATTTTGCATTAAAGATAATGTCAAATGGAAAAGCTAGGGCTAAATGACATCCCAAAAGTTTGAAAATGCCTAGGTGATATCGAAATTATTTGGTTAATCAATTTATTTAACACAATTATAAGTACTAAGAGAATGCCAAACCAATGGAGGAAAAGCACTTTAATACCTATTAAAAAAATAAATGAGATATTCAAAATTGTAATAACTATTATGAAATTAAATGTATGAGTCATGTAATGAAATTTTGTGAGAAGTTAATTGAGCAAAGACTTAAGAAGATCTTCAGAAACGATAGTTTCTAATGATCAATTTGGTTTTATGACTAGGAGATCAACTACAAAGCTATATATATTAATATCTATTAAGAAGATTAATGGAAAAGTTTAGGGGAAAGAGAGGGACTTGCACTTGGTTTTTATTAACCTTTGTATTGATGAAAGTAGGTATGTGGATATCATTAGGGATATTTATAATAGAGTAATGACCAGTTTTAGGACTACTGGAGGGTTTAGGAAATCCCCAATCACAATAAGTATACGTCAAGGGTCTACTTTTAGTCTTTATCTTTTTGTATTAATCATGGACGAAATTACAAGGAACATCCATAATGAGGTTTCATGGTGGATGTTGTTTGCAAGTGATAGTCTTGATTGATGTAACTATAGGAGGAGTAGACTCTACGTTATAACTATCGGAAGAAGCATTAGAATCTAGAGGTTTTGGGATAAGCAGAAAAAAACAAAATGTGAAATGTAATTTTAGCCATGTTAGGAGGGATATTTAAAAAGATATTAAACTTGATGATCAAGAAATTGATAAAACTAGTAGATTTCAATACCATAGATTTATTATGCAAGTTGAAGGAGAAATTGAATAAAATGTAATACATGAAATTAAAGTAGGCTGGATAAAATTGAGTAATGCTTCAAGTATGCTTTGTGATCATAAAATCCCTTTAAAATTAAAAGAGAAGTCATATAGGATGGCTATAAGTCCAGCTATGCTATATGGATAAGAATGTTGGGCAATTAAGAAATATGATATCCAAAAAGGATAAGTTTCTGAAATGAAAATGATATGGTGAATGAGTGGTACAACTCTAAACGATTAAGGAATGAACATATTGGTAGTAAATTAGGAATAGCATCTACAGAGGATATAAGATAAGTGAGAGGCAGCTAAGATGGTTTGGCAATTGCAACATAAGCCAAATAATACTAGAGGAGCGAACTATTTAGTGTTAGTGAATAAGGATTTAGCAATCCTCCATTTGCTAGAGGATACTGCCCAATATTGAGTAGATTGGCACAAAAGAATTCATGTTACATAGTAAAACTTAAGGCTTGGTTGTTGATATTATTAAAATTTTGAGGGATTACCATTAGGTGCCCCAAAAAGTTACAAGGTTTTGAATTTTTTTAAAACCTTGAGGATCTTAGTATGGTTTTCCAACAGACCTAACTTCCATCCCTAGAAAGATTTAAATGTTCTAGCCCTTGCATTAAATTACTCACAGTAGAATAACCTACATTCGGGAACATGATTTTGAGTTTTGAATTAGAAATTGTGTGAAATGTGAATGTAGACAAAAAATTTTGTGAAATTCAGTACAAATCCAGATCTAAGACTTGGATTCTATGCTCCCTGGAGTGTAAATGTCTGGTATGGCAAAACGATAAAAGTGCTGGGAATAAATAATTAAATATCATTGCACTTTCAAGAAAATCCAGCTTGTTCATGTAGTGGCAACAATTCAGCAAGAAAACTAGTTCATTAGTGTAGTGATTGCACAATGTCAGTATCAATTGAAGTATCAACTTATGCAAGTCTAAAAGAGGTTGAAAGTTGGGCTGACAAAACCGAAGGAGCATTATTTCATATTTCTGTGGAGGCGCACCTTTTTGTATATCCGAAGAGAAAGTAACACCTTCGCCCATCTTTCTGCGTCTTCTACAGAAAAGGAACTTCCTTTATCTTCATCACGAATATCTTCTTCCTCCAAGAAATCATCGCCATCCACGAAGCCATCGCTTTTAATAGGTTCATCGTCGAAATCATCCTATTCAAATCCACCCCGACACCAACTTTTCATAGCTGCAGAGTATTCCGGGAGAGCATTCAATCTGATATGCCCAAAAAAAAAACTAATACGTATGAAAATAAAATAAAATAAAATGGGACGAAATCCGTACCGGGTAGCCTCTGCATTGCCGTCCCCCTGCTCAAATGATGAAGGGAAAGAAAAAAAGCATAGTCTTTTCGCACCCTCAAAGCACTTCTAACGTCTATCCATGGAAGAAGAAATGGAAATCAGCAAGAAACAACAAACCCAGAAAAAAAAGAAAGAAATAGGAGAAATTAATACTATAAACATAAAGAATGAAAGTCTACCCATGCTCCTGCGCGCGGAAGTATTCATGGGTTCAGCGTAAATTATATAGAACAAATGAGGCTATGGAAGCTTCCCCAAACCCTAGAACGAAGGGGACGATGATCAAGAATGAGTGTTAAGCTGCCCCAAACGTGTTTGTTTTACGGATAAAAATTAAATTTAGAATATTTTTTTTCAAATGATTTCAAAATCTTACAGAAGACAAGGAAGCAACTTTTTTAACATTTATAAGTGAGGTGAATTTTATAAATACATGGTTTTATAATTTTAAAAGTATATTACAAACTATTCATACATTATTTTATTATATATTATAATTTATTAATTATTGTTAAAATATAATTAAATTTCAGAATAAAGAAAAATAATGGCCTATTCATTTAAATTAATTTTAAAAATTAAAAATATTAATTGGAGAAGTTGGGACAAATTTAAATAGAATTTGAAATATTACATCTCATCTAAATTTAATTTGGATATGAATTTAGGTATATTTGAACAAATTTTAATATAATTTATATTACATCTTATCTAAATTTAATACAACTTCAAATCCAAAATCTCTCCAAAATTTAATTTGGATATGAATTTAGGTATATTTGAACAAATTTTAATATAATTTATATTACATCTTATCTAAATTTAATACAACTTCAAATCCAAAATCTCTCCAAGTATATAATAAAACTATACAATGATATAGACCAAAGAAACAATATCACATGTAATGCTATAATTTGAGGATACCTTTAAAATAGGAAAGAATTTGTCTTGTAAGATCAAATGTATAGAGACCCGGAAAATAGTAATAATAAAAATAATAAAGAAAAGAGAAAATTTGGTTTGGCATAGGCCAAACCGTAGACGGTTTTGGATGCGCACAAAAAATCGTCGACGATTTTGAGTTACTACAGTCAGGTAAGGGTAAACAGTAAAAATTAATTTGGTTAAAAACCAAATCGACGAGGAGCTAAAAAATTCCTCGGAATTTATCCTTTCCAAAATGCAATGTTGTCGACGAAGTCGACTGCCTCCTTGTGTTTCCGATTTCTATTTCCCTTTCTTTTATTATTTAAATTCCATAATTCTTCAGGTCGTTACAGATTATTTTATAATGATACATAATAAGTATGATTTTATACATAATTTTTATAAGATATGCTCAGATAGATATATCATATAACGATTCCAGAAAAATGTGACGCCTCAATTTTCGTACAATTTTTTTTCCCAATAATAAATGAATTTTCACTTGTCATCCACAATATTCACAAATCGGTCACGTCAACAACCCTATTACCATTCATACAAGCCGACCCGCATTGGGTACTGGGTAAAAAGTCATTTTATTTATACAACCTAACAGCGGAAGACAGTATATTTATATCATCTAGAATACAATATCCAGAGTATTAACATACATATATATACAATACTATCTCATACCCAAAAACAATACAACCCTAGGGAATCACACCTCCTTAGTCCAAACTCATCCTGTATATCAGGGTTCCAGCTCCCTATGATCACAGGACTCTATCACCTGGCCTATCTCTGTTCCCTGAAAAATTTAGATAATTTGGGTGAGACACATCTCAGTAAGAAGGAATAAATTATTTATAGCGTGTGGTCACATGAGTTCAATTATAACATGATTTACTCTTTTTTCAAAACAACATTTCATCTGAGAATGTATACTGATATTCACATTCTCATAATCATATAGATATACAACACAAGTTTTTATAAGTTTTAAAATCATTTCTCAAGGTTAGTCATTTCCAACACACATAATTACCCGTGAAGTTCCTGAGAATAGGGAAAATTGTCCGCCCATACCGGTAGCTTCCCTTCTGCCCTAACACGATATGCTACCAGGAATGGCCACATCTAATACCTATTAGGGCACTCACCTTACTCAGTAAGCCCTTGGGCGGAGAGTTTTATTTCGCCTCAATTATTTATTTTATAAAACACACACTCTTTCATCTTTCATAATCATTTCCCATTTTAATTCATTATATATCTATGTATACATAAATTCACATTTATGTACTTTACCTAATACATTAGATCACATAATTCCAATTCTCAACACATTCACGATTTCCATACTAAGCATACCTCCCCAATGGCATCAGTAGGAATCTCACAACACAATTTACATACTGAGTATACCTCCCCAACGGCATCAATAGGTACTTTACAACACAATTTCCATATTGAGCATACCTCCCCAACGGCATCAGTAGGAACTTCACACACACAATCTCCCTAGTGAGCATATCTCCCCAACGACATCAGTAGGAACTTCACACACACACACAGTCTCCATACTGAGCATACCTCCCCAATGGCATCAGTAAGAACTTCACACACACACACACACACAGAGTCTCCATACGAAGCATACCTCCCCAACAGCATCAGTAGGAATTTCACACACACAATCTCTCTACTGAGCATACCTCCCCAACGACATCAGTAGGAACTTCACACACACAATCTCCCTACTGAGCATACCTCCCCAACAACATCAATAGAAACTTCACACACGCACACAGTCTCCATACTAAGCATACCTCCCCAACTGCATCAATAGGAACTTCACACACACACACACACACAGTCTCCATACTGAGTGTAACGACCTGCTATTTAAATGGGGTTTTCTTTTTTTCTTTTTTTTATACTATAACATTTGAAATGCTCGGATACCAAACTGGATTAAACCCAATCATCAACCTAAGCAGCAAGAAGTATAAATCAAATAACATAACCATACATAGTTATATATAATACCAGAGTGCCAAAGTGTTTCCCAAAATATACATATATGTCTGTTTTTCAAAATACCCTTAACTTGTTAGGGCTATACAAAAATATTTCCAAAAATACTCACACTATTGTCAGGCCAATACCGAGTCCCCTCTATCTGCGAGCCTGATCTGCTCGCCTACCTAGATCACCTGAAAAAATGTTAAATTAATTAGGATGAGCCAACGCTCAATAAGATGAAATATATTATTGCTAGTATGTGGCAAATGAGTTACAATACTGTGAAAATCTATTACCATATAGTCATGTATCACTAAATCTGTAAAGTAAAATACTAGTAATATAATCTTCATCTTTTACCTATTGCTTAACATTTATGCACTTTAGGTCTCTACTCAAAATACTGCTAATATATACATATTCTATTTCTGTAAACCTATATAAATATAGTAATAACTGTAAACTTCCCTGTGGATAACTATGTGTCATGATTTAACCCCTCATGACAAGGTTGTGCGGCTCGTAGGTAGGATTTACCCTGGCTAGCCAACCATGAATAAATCACTATACTCCATAGTCTGATTAGCCCTCCTCAACCCATATCTAATAGGGAGTTTGTCCACTCATGGGCTCTATGCGATCGACCTTTATACCACGTATTATCTGAATAGGTGGTTACACTCTATATACTATATGTAGTTACGGTACCATGTTTTGTAAACTATATGGTCCAATAGGTCTGATACTATATAATACTTCTCTATATATAACTATCTGTTTTACCATGATTCTGTAATAACTGTATAAACCATGACGCTGTAGAAAACTGTATCTATATCAACCGTGTTTCTGTAATTAACTGTAAATTTGTATGTCATGGTACTGTAAAACTATATAATCATGGTATTTCTATAATTGCTGTAAAATATATTCACTGTCTGTATATTTTGTAAAATTTAACTCAGGAAAATACTGTAAAACATATTTCTTACTATATCTATATTCTCAAGCTACACAGTGATTCTAAAATATATTAATCATACTTGATAAACTGTATAAATCTTTACTGTGAATAATAATCTAGTAGAACATTTATAATTTTATACTAAAATCATACTCAAATAACCTAGCATAGCATATTTCTCTTACGTGTTTCCTGCTAACGGGTCCAACACCCACAGGGTTCTCCACTCAACACCCCGAAAACCATAAATCTCATAACAAAACATTACTATTTTTACGTCTATTACATTTCTTACAACTGTTAGAAACTTAAATTCCGAATAAAAGACCTTACCTTGGATTTGAGATGAATCCCAATTTCGTTCCACCGACGATCCGCTCCAGTAGACTTGAAGAGAACTCCGCCAGGAGCGTCGTGGTGGCCTCAGATCGTCGATCCGGTGACTGCCGGGACCGAAATTGAAGAGGGGTCATAGGAGAGAGAGAGAGAGAGAGTGGCACTATATTTCTGAATTAATCCAAAGTTTTGCACAATTTATACTACGGGATTCGTCGACGAGCCACGTCACCTCGTCGACGAGTCCTGTAGAAAGTTCGTCAACAAATCTGCACCCTCGTCGATGAATTTCAGACTTCCAAAAATTCCTCTCTCGGTATCTTCTCGTCGACGAGGTCCTGAGAACCCTCGTCGACGAAACCCCTGTATTCGTTGACGAGGCGTAGGGAAATTTCTTGGAATTACCACCTTCGCGTTCGTCGATGAAGTCGACTGCCTCTTTCTGTTACTGATTCCATTTTCATCCCTCTTTATTATTTAAATACCATTATTACTCGGGTCGTAACACTGAGCATACCTCCCCAACAGCATCAATAGGAATTTCACACACACACAAACACACAGTCTCCATACTGAGCATATGTAACGACCTGCTCCTTTTTCACATATATTTTTTTTTATATAAATAAATTATCATCACATCATACATTCCAGCTCAGCAGGTCACAATCCACTTTGGCCCATGGGTACCAGGGATATAACAAAATATACAGTAGAAGCCTACGCACCAGAAAGTATAAAATCATATACATCTCATCATAATATGCATAACACATACCAAAGTCACTACAATTACTATCTCACAGTATATACATCTCAAAAATGAAATCTAGGGACAATCCCCACAAAACCTAACTGTCCCTACCAAAAACTTACCCTTCCAAAGAGGGCAAACAACTGATCTAGATCAGCGGGGCTTTTCCCGCTCTCCTATCAGGGGCTCCTGAAAAATGTTTAAGATTTAGGGGTGAGACACCTTTCAGTAAGGGAAAAAAATTAATACCAGTGTGTGGCAACATGAGTATTCTGTGTTCTACATATACCATACATAACATATTCAATACTGTTTATCAAATCTGGGAAAACATATGCATATCAAAACATGGCAGAACATACTGCATTTTCATAAACATTTCTCATCTCATATCATAATAATAATGACATAAAAACAATCCTGGTAGGTTAGCTGGCTGTTGTCATGTATTACCCCCACATGACTGGGTTGTGCAGCTCGAAGGAGGGACCTGACAATGGTTGACCGACCACTGCCAAGCCAAACAGTAGTCTGTAGGCCCGTTGGGTCTACCCAGACTGATCCGTACACCAGGAGCGATAACAGCACACTTCTTGAAAATAACCACATCGACCATCCAATCTCACACCACTCCGTACAGCGGCGTTAACACAGATATCATGATCACGAGGACCATGGACACATAGCAATGGTACCGTGCAAGTGCTAGCCTAGACCAAGCCAACCAAGTTCTGATATCATATACATATACTAAAATCGTGATACATGGATATCTCATATCAATAATTATCAAATCAATCATATAATTTTTCACATATACATATTTCATGAAAATCATCGGCCCGTACGCCGGAATTACACATTTTATCATAACTCGGCCCGTATGCTGGCAAATCACATAACACAGCTCGTACGCTGGCAAATCACATAGCTCGGCCCGTACGCCGGCAAATCACATAGCACAGCTCGTACGCTGGCAAATCACATAGCTCGGCCCGTACGCCGGCAAATCACACATATATATATATATATCTCGGCCCGTACGCCAGTTTTCCATCATAGAAATCCATATCGTTCCCATTCCCAGAAAACAATATTTCACAACATTTTTATACTTATGCCACACTAAACAAATTTTCCACGTATTCAACATATCATCATTTAAACAGTATTTTCCAAATATAAATCATATATATAAATATATTTATTTTTCCTGAAACCAGATGTTACATATATATACATGCATTTTCTCAAAACAAACTAACTTAATTTATCCCCTTACCTGATTCCTGAAAAGCTCCTAAGAAAATCTTCCCCGTACTCACAAGGTTCTTAACTCAATACCCTAAAAATGAAAACTCGCAGAATTAAAGTTTAGTATTTTCGTACGTACAACATTTTCTATAACTACCACTAAGTCAAATTCGACTTAAAAACTCTTACCTCAACTTAGGGATGATTCCCAACGTTCCTAATCAACACCCCTGGAACTGAAAATTTCCAATATTAAAGTTTAGTATTTTTACGCGTATATCACTTTCTTCAACTGTCAAAAATCCAAATATTAAATATAAAGTCTTACCTTGGATTTGCGATGAAATCCAACTTCGCTTCCCTGACGATCCGCTCCGGCAAACTTGTAGAGAACTTCGTTAGGAGCGTCGTAGTGGCTTCGGTTTATTGATCCGGCGCAAAACTAGCCCGAAATCGAAGAGAGAGAGAGTCATAGGAGAGAGAGAGAAGAGAGAAAGAGAGAGCACTTCCAAAAAAATCTAAGCAAGCTTCTTGAAGAAGCTTGAGTTATATTTTATATATAGTAATCATTAATTAAAGTAAATCTTCTTAAAGAAGCTATATATATATATACCTTTAACCTATATATTAAATGCATATCATAATAACTTACTTATATATATATATACACACACACACACACATATATATATATATATATATATATATATATACATGCTTCAAGATTTATATATATATATATATATATATATTTGTTCATTATCATACTATTCATTTTACTTGTTAATTTAATTATTTTATTTTATTTTATTATTTTATTATTATTATTATTATTATTATTTTTTAAATTTTATTTTTTTTTCCGGTTACTACAGCATACCTCCCCAACGACATCAGTAGAAACTTCACACACACACACACACAGAGTCTCCATACTGAGCATACCTCCCCAACGGCATCAGTAGGAAAGGAATACCACCCACCCGCAATTATTGTGCAGTATTGGCATATCATCAATCATATTTCAGTATATCTCAATTCAATTTAATATAAATATTCTCATCATTTTTCTGTGCATATTTCATCATCTCATAATAATATATATTATATTTCATATATTTCCACATTTCCCAAAATACTTATATCAGTAATTTAAACAAACTCATTTTCTACGCAAATAATTTCTACTCACGTATAAATATCACATCAATCATTATCATTTCAATATTTTATCAGAAAATACACATCATTATATTTCACATTTCAACACATGTCATGTGCCACACAATTTTCATCTAATACTCATAATATGTTAATTTCACACTGCAAAGCATTACAATTTAATATTACCAAAATGCCATACAATTTAATATTACCAAAATGCCACACAATTTATCTAATATTTATATCTTAATAATTTTTAGGTCAAATACAATATGCTCATTTTCATATATTAATTCAAACGGTAATTCTAAAAATACTGCTATAATTTATTCCCCTTACCTGACTTACTGAGAGACTCGTTAACACTCAGATTCCACGCCCTTGGTGCCCGAAACTCAAATCCTGAATTTCACATTTTTCCTAGATTAATTAACTTATTTCCCCCAAAACAATACCCAACTAACCTTCCCTAAGCTCCATATACCCTAAATTATCATTTAAACTACTATTTAACACCCTCCACTTAATTTTTTAAATTTTGCATGCGGCGCTCACCCGAGCCTTAAATTTCAGAAATCTTACTTCAACCTCAGATGCTCAATATTTTAGCATTTATAAATCAATACTAATTAATTAAAAATAAGCCTCTTAATAACCCCCTTACCCCAAATTTGGGGTTTTGCCCACGATGACCCCACGAGAATTCCATCCTACTAGACTTGTAGAGAATCACCCTTAGATTCTCGTGGTGCTGTCTGTTCGTCAATCAGGCTTATAATTTGCAAGAAATTAAAGAAAAATGGAAAATTGGCTTACCCCAGGAGATACGTCTATGCCGCTCCTACCACCAATCCGCCTCGATAGAAATGACGGTAGCGGAGAATGGAGCTCAACGGTATCTTCTTATTCTCAATCAAGCGAGAATTCGCCACGTAACTGAGGAGAAAGAGAGAGAGAGAGAAAGAGAGAGAGGGAACTTGGGCTTTGCGCAAGGATCTCTCTAGATCCCCTTTTTTTTTTTTCCTTATGAAATCCTCCTGAAGGTTTAGGAGGATTGTTGATTACATATATAATAATAATAATAATAATAATAATAATAATAATAATAATATTTAATTAATATTAATAATAATATATTTTATTAATAAAAATAAAAATAAATTTTAATTATTATTATTATTTTCTTTTTTTAATCCGATTAATTAATTAATTAATTATTATTTTATTTTTTTTGGAATCACTCCACTGATCTTCTATATCCCTTTTTGGGGTTATTACATTCTTCCCTCCTTATACAAATTTCGTCCTCGAAATTTGCTATTCATCACAATTTCATTATTAAAGAGAAACTCTCCAATTTTATTAATTACCCTCACTTATGGCGAAAGAATATCATGGTTACAAAGAGGGTTTTTGGAGATTACAACTTTTCCAAAATTCTCCCAAAGCCATTCATATTTCAAAACTAAAAACCCTATATATAATACGTTATACTGTACAAATAAAAATATACAATATTATTTCATTCACTTGATTGACTCAATTATAAGCTCCACTAAATAAGTGTGGATATCTCTAGCACATCTGATCCTCTAGTTCCCAAGAAGCCTCCTCAACAGCATGATTGCGCCACAAAACTTTCACCAGTGGAATCTTCTTCATGCGTAGCTCCTGTTCCTTCCAGTCAAAAATCTACACTGGCCCCTTACAGACTCTTTCAAAAACGAGATGTGAACCGTGGGTCTCTGTCTGAAACTATGGACACTGGGACGCCATGGAGTCTAACTATCTCCTAGATATATAACTCAGCTAATCTGTCCATGGAGTAGCTAATTCTGATCGGCAAAAAGTGGGCAGTCTTTGTCAGTCGATCCACCACTACCCAGATAGCGTCTTGTCCATGCAATGCCAGCGGCAATCCTGTAACGAAATCCATCACTATATGCTCCCACTTCCACTCAGGAATGTGGAGTGGCTGCAATGATCCCGCCGGTCTATGATGCTCAGCCTTAACTTGTTGGCATGTCAAACACTAATCCACATACTGGGCTATCTCCCTCTTCATGTTGCTCCACCAGAAGGACTCCCGAAGATCCCTGTACATTTTAGTGCTACTCAGATATACAGTATATAGGGACCAATGTACTTCTTCCAGAATGACCTTCTTGATCTCAGGATCGGCAGGAACATATAACCTGGTACGGAACCTCAAGGCTCCATCATCTGAGATGCTGAACTCTGTTTCCTAACCATCTTGTACCTTCCCCATAAGCTCTACTAGTTCTACATCATTCTTCTAAGCTACTTTAATTCTCTCCTGTAGAGTCGACTGCAAAACCAAGTCAGTAATGAACACCTGGTGATCACCTTCTACCAGCTCCACACCAAGCCTCTCTAGATCCATTTGGATCAGGTGCTGAATCTCCACTGCGGATATAGATGAATCCACTGATTTCTAGCTCAAAGCATCAGCAACCATATTAGCCTTTCCCGGGTGGTAGCTAATAGTGCAGTTATAATCCTTTATTAGCTCCAGTCATCTCTTCTGCCTCATATTCAATTCCTTCTACGTGAAGAAATACTTTAAGCTTTTATGGTCAGTAAATATCTCACACCTATCCCCATATAGATAATGCCTCCAAATCTTCAGCGTGTAAACAACCGCCGCCAACTCCAGATCATGGATAGGGTAGTACTTCTCATATTCTTTCAACTGTCATGAGACATAGGCTATCACTCTCCCTCGCTGCATCAACACACATCTGAGCCCTTTATGGGACGCATCACTATAAATCACAAACCCTTCTTCTCCTGAAGGAATCGTCAACATAGGCGCAGTGATGAGTCGCTGCTTCAATTCCTGAAAGCTCTATTCACATTCATCGGACCACTCAAACTTCAGCCCCTTATTGGTCAATCTGGTAAGTGGGCCTAACAGTCCAGAAAAGCCCTTAACAAATCTGCGGTAGTATCCAGCCAATCTTAGGAAACTCCTAATCTCGTGCACGTTCTTTGGTTGTACCCAGTCTACTACTACCTCAATCTTACTCGGATCAACAGAAATACCACCCCTGGATATAACGTGTCCAAGGAAGGTAACCTATTCCAGCAAGAACTCACATTTCTTGAGCTTCGTATAAAGCTTCTTCTCTCGCAATACCTGAAGCACTATACTCAGATGCTTCTCATGCTACTCTAGGCTCTTCGAATACACCAGCATATCATCAATAAATACTACCACAAACTGGTTCAAGTACTGGTGAAAGACCCTGTTCATCAAATCCATAAACACTGCAGGAGCATTCATAAAACCAAATGGCATAATTAGAAATTCCTAATGGCCATACCATGTTCTCAATGCCGTCTTCGGAACATCTTCTGCCCTGACTTTCACCTAATGATACCCAGAGCGTAAATCTATCTTCGAAAAGATCTGTGTCCCCTGTAATTGGTCAAACAAATCATCGATACGCGGGAGCGGGTATTTATTCTTGATAGTTACTTTGTTTATTTCTCGATAGTCGATGCACAATCTTATCGAGCCATCCTTCTTCCTCACAAATAAAATCGGTGCTCCCCAGGGCGACACACTAGGCCAAACAAATCCCTTATCTAACAGTTTCTACAACTGCTCCTTCAATTCTTTCAGCTCTGTCGGTGCCATTCTATATGGCACCTTCGAAATCGGCTCTGTCCCCAGAACCAGATCAATAACAAACTCTACCTCACGATCAGGAGGTAGTCCCTGCAAATCCTAGAGAAATACATCAGGAAAATCCCTCACCATTGAGATATTCTCCACCCTCAGCTCCCCTTCTGATACTACCTTCACACGGACTAAATATCCCTAACAGTCTTCTGATAGCAACCTACATGCCAGAATAGCATACAGTAACCGAGGTTGGGTATGCACACATGATCCCATGAATCTGTACTCCTGTCCCTCTAGAGGTCTGAATACTACCGCTCTCTAATGGCAATCAATGCTAGCATAGTGGGTAGCTAGCCAATCCATACCCAAGATTATCTCAAACTCATGCATGTCTTGAACCACCATATTAGCTAACAAAGACCTCCCCTGAATACCCACTGGATAGTCTCTAAGTACCTTTCAACATATCCCTACAACCCCAGTCGGCGTAGCAACAGATAAACTAATATCTAACTGCTGAGGCTCAAACCCACACAACTTAACATAATCTTGGGCGATAAAAGAATGAGTCACCCCATAATCAAACAAGATAGTAGCTTTAAATGACAGTATTGAAACAATACCCGTCACCATATCTCCCACCGCCTCAACGTCTCCTAGCATCAGTGCATAAACTCGTGCCGGGGTAGTATTCCTCTGTTGTCCATCTTGAGGTGCCTGATAGCCTCCTTTGTATGGTCGAGGAGCAACCGCTACAGTTGGCGATGCCTGACAGTTCCTTGCAAAATGCCTAGGCTGGTGACACTGATAGTAGACAACCTCCCTCGCTCGATACTCTCTTGGGTGCCTCCTCAAACATTTGGGACAAGGACAGGGCATCCATCTACCCTACACTACTCGCTCTCCTCCTCCCTGTCGTCGTTTCCCTCTGCTATCATATCTCCTCCACAGTCCTCGACTGGGCCCTGCCTAAAAATCAGAAGGCGTGGGCCTTTTCCTATGGCTCTAGGCTGTTGCGCCTCTCTGTATGCTACTCTCAATCATTACAACCCTGTCCACTATCTCCGAGAAGGTCTGAGCTCGGAAGCCTACCACCTGCTCATACATATTATGCCTTAGGCCCTCCTCAAACTTCCTTGCCTTCCTCTCCTCATCTAGCACCATATATGGGACGAACCGGGATAGCTCAACAAACCTCACTGCGTACTGCTGCATCATCATAGACCCCTGTGTCAGATATAGAAACTCTAACTCCTTTGCATTCCTAACCGTAGCAGGAAAGTACCGCTCGAAGAAAATCTCCTTGAAGCGACTCCATGTCATCGCTATAGGATCAGGCCTCTGCTCCTTTAGTACTCTCACTGACCTCCACCAGCGTTTTGCCTCCCCGGTCAATTTAAATGTGGCAAATAACACCCCCTGCTCGTCTGTACATGAGAGGACTACCAGTATGTCCTCTATGCCCTAAACCCAATTCTCTGCTACCAGTGGGTCCGCTCCTCTAGTGAAAGACAGGGGTCGCATACGCGTGAACTACTCGATCGTGCAGCTCCGCTCCCCCGAGCTCCTGACCATCTCAGCCATCACCTGCTAAGTGATGCTATGCAATACCACGTCAGGGTTTGCACTACCCATACTGGAAGGTCCTACTCCATCACCTCCCGCATTCGAGCTACTGTTCCCCGGATCCATCCTGCAAAGGAAACAACTAATCTCAGCATACAATTACTACGATACAATCATTACACTGCTATAATTCATAAATTACCCTTTTCTATGACCATTTATCTTCACATCCTTAATCCCCATTTAGGATTCAACCTTACCACTCAGAAACAAGACCCAGCGATAGTATCCATGGTTTTCCTAAAATCGTCACCTCAGGAAAAACACAGAAACAGCCCCGGTACCCTTGTCTCTAGGCTGCAAGATAGAACCCTAAATTCTCACCTCATCCTCAAACAACCACGAACTCACATTTCAATCTACCCATCTCCTATTTCCCTCAAAATCCACTCCTATACTTTGGTATTGTATTCCGCTGTTTACTAAAGTCTATAGAACCTAGCAACCTAGGTTCTGATACCAAACTGTGATGCCTCAATTATCGTACAAATTTTTTTCCCAATAAAAAATGAATTTTCACTTGTCATCCACAATATCCACAAATCGGCCACGTCAACAACCCTATTACCATTCATACAAGTCGACCCGCATTTGGTACTGGGTAAAAAGTCATTTTATTTAGACAACCTAACAGCAAAAGACAGTATATTTATATCATCCAGAATACAATATCCAGAGTATTAACATACATATTTACATAATACCATCTCATACCCAAAAACAATACAACCCTAGGGAATCACACCTCCCTAGTCCAAACTCACCCTGTATATCAGGGTTCCAGCTCCTTATGATCACAGGGCTCTATCACCTGGCTTATCCCTGTTCCCTGAAAAATTTAGATAATTTGGGTGAGACACATTTCAGTAAGATTTAATAAATTATTTACAGTATGTGGTCATATGAGTTCAGTTATAATATGCTTCACTCTTTTTTCAAAACAACATTTCATCTGAGAAAATACACTGATATTCACATTCTCATAATTATATGATATACAACACAAGCTTTTATGAGCTTTAAAATCATTTCTCAAGGTTATTCATTTCCAACACACATAATTACCCACGAAGTTCCTGAGAATAGGGAAGATTGCCCCCCCATACATGTAGCTTCTCTCTGCCCTAACACATTATGCTGTCAGGAATGACCACATCTGATACCTATCAGGGCACTCACTTTACTCAGTAAGCCCTCAGACGGAGAGTTTCACTTCGCCTCAATTATTTATTTTATAAAACACACACTCTTTCATTTTTCATAATCATTTTCCATTTTAATTTATTACATATCTATGTATACATAAATTCACATTTATGTACTTTACCTAATACATTAGATCACATAATTCCAATTCTCAACATATTCACGATTTTCATACTGAGCATACCTCCCTAACGACATCAGTAGGAATCTCAAGACACAATTTCCATACAGAGCATACCTCCCCAACGACATCAGTAGGAACTTCACACACACAATCTCCCTACTGAGCATACCTCCCTAACGGCATCAGTAGGAGTTTCACTTACACACACAGTCTCTATACTGAGCATACCTCTCCAACGACATTAGTAGGAACTTCGCGCACACACACACACACACACACACACAGTCTCCATACTGAGCATATCTCCCCAACGGTCTTAGTAGGAACTTCACACACACAATCTCCCTACTGAGCATACCTCCCCAACGACATCAGTAGGAACTTCACACACACAATCTCCCTACTGAGCATACCTCCCCAATGACATCAGTAGGAGTTTCATACACACAATCTCCCTATTGAGCATACCTCCCAAACTGCATCAATAGGAACTTCACACACACACACACACAATCTTCATACCGAGCATACCTCCCCAACGACATCAGTTGAAACTTCACATGCACACACACATAGAGTCTCCATACTAAGCATACCTCCCCAACGACATCAGTAGGAAATATCATCAATCATATTTCAGTATATCTCAATTTAATTTAATATAAATATTCTCATCATTTTTCTGTGCATATTTCATCATCTCATAATAATATATATTATATTTCATATATTTTCACATTTCCCAAAATACTCATATCAGCAATTTGTACAAACTCATTTTCCACGCAAATAATTTCTACTCACGTATAAATATCACATCAATCATTCTCATTTCAATATTTTATTAGAAAATACACATCATTATATTTCACATTTTTCAACACATGTCATGTGCCACACAATTTTCATCTAATACTCATAATATGTTAATTTCACACTGCAAAACATTACAATTTAATATTACCAAAATGCCACACAATTTATCTAATATTTATATCTTAATAATTTGTAGGTCAAATACAATATGCTCATTTTCATATATTAATTCAAACGGTAATTCTAAAAATACTGTTATAATTTATTCCCCTTACCTAACTTACTGAGAGACTCGTTAACACCTAGATTCTAAGCCATTGGCGCCTGAAACTCAAATCTTGAATTTCACATTTTTCCTAGATTAATTAACTCATTTTCTTCAAAACAATACTCAACTAACCTTCCCTAAGCTCCATATACCCCAAATTATCATTTAAACTATTATTTAATACTCCCACTTAATTTTCTGAATTTTACCTGTGGGTCCCAAAATTACACCTGTGGCGCTCACCCGGGCCTTAAATTTCAGAAATCTTACTTTAACCTCAGATGCTCAATATTTTAGCATTTCTAAATTAATACTAATTAATTAAAAATAAGCCCCTTAATAACCTTCGTATCCCAAATTTGGGGTTTTACGCACGATGATCTCACGAGAATTCCGTCCCGCTAGACTTATAGAAAATCACCCCTAGATTCTCATGATGGTGTCTGTTCGTCAATTAGGCTTATAATTTGCAAGAAATTAAAGAAAAATGAGAAATTGGCTTACCCCAGGAGATACGTTTACGCCGCTCCTACCACGGATCCGCTTCGGTAGAAATGACGGCAGTGGAGAATGGAGCTCAACAGTATCTTCTGATTCTCGATCGGGCGAGAATTCCCCACGTAACTGAGAGAGAGAGAGAGAGAGAGAGAGAGAGAGAGAGAACTTGGGCTCTGCGTAGGGATCTCTCTAGATCCCCTTTTTTTTTTTCCTTATGAAATCCTCGTGAAGGTTCAGGAGGATTGTTGATTACATATATAATAATAATAATAATAATAATAATAATAATAATAATAATAATAATAATAATAATAATAATAATAATAATTAATTAATTAATTAATTAATATTAATAATAATATATTTTATTAATAAAAATAAAAATAAATTTTAATTATTATTTTTTTCTTTTCTTTTTTTAATCTGATTAATTAATTAATTAATTAAATTTTTTTTTTTTGGAATCACTCCACTAATCTTTTATATCCATTTTTGGGATTATTACAAAAATATATAATATAATAGTTTCAGACAGATATATGATATAACAGTTTCAGACAGATATACAATATAACAGTTTTAGACACACACACACACACACACATACACATATATATAATAACAGTTCGGGCGACTATATGCCGAGATCAGTATGATATAACAATTCAGCCAGCTTTATGCTGAGTACGGAAATATGATAAGACAGATTTTATGCAGAATTATAAAAATGAGATCAAGATATAGATTTAATAGTTATGAACAGTAGTACTATATGTTATTAGAACCCCGATGGACTAGTAGGATTCAGATTCAGAGCATGGTACTGTAACTAGTTAGTCAGATCAGACAGTGTAACCCTCTTGTGTGCCGACCTGAGAAGTGTTTTAACGAGTAGGATGGGCGGACCAGGTTGGGTGTTTAGCCGACAGTGCAACCACATTATTCAGAAAGTGTTGGGTCGGAGGCTGATTAGCCTCGAAGTGTTATGGCAAGTAGGATGGGCGGACCAGATTGGGTGGGCAATCGTGCGTAGTTATGTTATGTTTCCGCTGCATGAGTTATATATGAGTTATGAGACAGGTAATCCTAGGACCCACTTTGGGTTCAAGCTGTCATAGTATGGTATCAGATAATGATTATATATTATATATATATATATATATATATATATATATATAAAATATAGCAGGATTTTCGAGTCATTACAAGATGTCCAAACATGATAGTTATTCTAATGACGCTATATATGATTATAGGGTTACCATAATGTATAATGTGAATGGTGATGTTGTTATTTGAATAATTCCAACGTACATTCATTAATGGGATTGTAAGTGAGGAGGGATAGTTGAAGCTTTTGAATTTTTTGAAGACATGACCGCGAGAGATGGTCAAGCTTGGAATTTAATAATAGTAGTGGTTATGTGGCAAGGGCAGATGTTGAAATTTTGAAAAGATGTTGAGCATGATTTCGATTCATGGTACGAATTTATAAATAATTTTGTGAGTCATTGACAGATGAATGATTCCCCCGTAAATACCAATGATCATAGATTCAATCATTATGAAAATATTAAGTAGCCTGATATTTAAAGAAAATCATGTTTTTTTTTTTAAAAATATCTATGGGTGTCTTTGGCTTACGCACCAGACTAATCTCATGCCAATGCCAGCCGTGCCCTCAACCAACACGTAAGAGGTAAATCGCAGATGTGCACTGCAGGCGACAAAGTTCAAACCCCAGACGTCACATTTGTCCAAAGTCGTATAATGCAAGCCCTTACCACTTGAGCTTATACCCAAGGGCAAGAAAATCATGTTTTTCTTCTAAAAGAAATATAACTACTTCATGATGTTATGTCTTGGACGAATTGTTTTATTAGTTATTTGAAGTAATACCAGGAGAGCAATTAAATTTTTTGAATTAATCCCAAGGTGAGGTGCAACTATGTGGAACCCCACAACGATTACATTAAGAAAAATAATTAAGGAAATTAACATTATGAAAGGTAGCTATTTTCAGTGGGCATAATTGCACTTTTTTCCAAAAAAAATAAAAATAATTTTCTTATAATTGCATTGAGAAGTTCAAATAAAAAAATTGATAATTATATGAATGGGATCACCATAGAATGGAATTTACCTCTTTTTTTCTTGAATGATTCGCAAAGAATCTTATTTAACATGTGTTAAATTATTTGAAAAAAGTTTGTTTCTAACTCTCCAATGGTTTTTTAGTATTTTAGACATCTTTTTATTTTAACTTAAGCTATTATCATCAAAAGATGTGGTCAGAGTTTTATAATATTTCATGAAAATCTTATTACTTTAGGTTATGACTATACTTTAAATATTTAAAATTTTTCGAGTTATTTGGAAGGCTAAAGCACATTTTATATTTTGGGTATACATAACTTTACTGGACACCCGACCCTTTTCACCATTTTTGTTTGGGTCCGTTCGAATCAAAAATTTTGTTTGAGCAAAGCAAAGAAAAGGAAAATCGGGAAGAAACTCGTTTTCCCTTATATTTTTTTTTGTCTATAAAATACTGTGAAAAATGGAAATTATTTTAATATGACTAAAAATTAAGAAAAAATCATTATTAATGATATGTAAAATCAAATCTTTATTCATAAATTTGGTATTTTTTATTTTTTTTATTTTTTTCTCATTTTCCTTGATAACCAAGCATGAAAATGTAAATTCTTTGATATTTTATTTTCCTTTTTTTAATATTTTTTGAGTTCCAAATAGGACCTTAATAAAATTGTTTTTCCTCCGTTTTGTTTGCATGATCTTACAATTGACCTAAGATAAAATTACTCACTTTGATGTTTTTATATTTACATTTTGTTTCCAATTGTGTAGTTACACTTAACACTAAATTTCGGAGCATGAATTTCAGACTTTGGATTTGGATTTGAATGAATTTGGACAAATTTCAATACAATTTTATATTACATCTTATCCAATTTTAATATAAATATAAATTTGAAAATTTTCTAAACATAAGGTAAAGAAAATGTGAACTCAATGAATTGGTTGGTGTTAATACACTTAAATTTTCTCTAAGATCCAAAAATCATACTTAATACGCTTAAATTTTCTCTAAGATCCAAAAATCATACTTCCAAACACAACATGAAATATTTTAAAAAGATAATAAAAATTATTTTAGTATATTATTAAATAGTAAGAAGGTATAAGAAAATGAGATTGAAGGAAATCTATATCTAATCATGTTCTCAATGAATAAATTGAAAGAAAATTTTCTCTCATGCATGCGGTCTTACTAATTGATTAAAATAAGTAAAGAAAGTAGAATTTACCATCCTCAATTAGACCATGAGCACTTTGATACTATGTTATGAATAATGATCAGGTAAAGGATGCATGACGGAATAAAAACGCAACAAGCAAATGAATCACAACTAGTAAACAAGAAATAACAAGCACAATAACAAGATTTACGTGATTTGACAAAACTTACATCCACAGAAGCAATGACACAAGAATTTCACTAAGGAAATATCAAAGTACACAATACACTTCATAAATGATCACTCTCTCTATTAATATACGTCCAGAATGACATATATAACATTCTCTCGGAGGTTTCCCTCCAATTACCCAACCACCTTAATGTTCAAATTCAAAATTACTCTAAAATGCACAACTGTTGTTCTTATTCTTCCAGTTGCCCTGCCTAGCACCAACGAAAGAGATGGGATGCACTGGCCTCTTCTTCGGGATCTAGACCTCAGAATCCTCTAACAGACTCTCCTCTGCTACAGTGACTTTGTCTACCAGAGTAGTAGAGTCCTGCAGCTACAAAATCGTTGTCTGCTTAAGAATCTCTTTTTTCAGACCCCTCTGAAACTTCCAGGAATTCATTGCCACATTTGGAATCATGAATGGAGCAAATCAAGATAGCTCTTGGAATCTGGTAGTGTACTGCCAAACTGTCAGGCCCCTACGTCAGACTCATAAATTCCTCCATCTTCGCGTTTCTGACCGTGGCTGGAAAGTACCATTCAAAGAATATATCTCTAAAATGGACCCACATCATCACTACTGGAATAGGTCAATGCTCCTCTAGCATCTTTATTGATTCCCACCATCTCTGTGCCTTACCTGTCAGCTTGAATGTTGCAAAGGCTACTTTCTGTTTCTCAATGCAGTTCAGAACATCCAGGATTTTTTCGATCTCTCGGATCCAATTCTCAACTCGAATTGGATCTGCACTTCCTATGAAAATAGGAGGCTTTAGTTGGGTGAATTGATCTATAGAACACCCAACTTAGCCATAGGATGGTCGTGCCCCCTATTTGTTCGCACCACCTTAGCCATAAGCTGTTGCGCGAAGTCCCGTAGTACCATAGTAGAGTCATTGCCAGTGTCATGGCTGGCACCCTCACTACTACTGCCTCTAACGTTGGCAGTATTGTCCTTGGATTCCATCCTAAAAAGCAATTATGAACATCAATTAGAAGCTTAATAACCTACATATCAACTAATACCACAATACTATAAACTCATTTCCCTAAATCAACATTCCTACTACTGACGTACCCTCATAATTCAACATTCTCATTCTAACTCAAGTTCTGCCCCTTCACTCGAAAACAAAACCGTCGATGGATTGCCATGATTTATTGAACCCTTGATTGATATAGAAAAACACAAAAGTCTGTCAATAGATTTCTGTCTCCACGTATACAAAGCTAAACTCAAGATCTTATTTCCATCCTAAACTCTAGTATAGTCTAATCTACAGAACCTATCAACCTAAGCTTTGAATATTTGCATAACTAGGCAGTGTGAATCACATCACACTTTCGGCTGGTTAAGGCTTTGATACCAACTGTAACGCTTCGACCCTTTATATGGCCCCGGAGTGCTACTACACTTGTATAATATACTTGTCTCTCATAAACATACATATACAACCCACCTTAAAAGGGGCATATGGGTGTTTCATACTGATTTGTATTCTCATGCACAGCGAAAAATATAAACATTCATACGGAATCTAATAGACATACCAGAGTTTCTAACTGTATCCTTACATACGTACGATTGTACGTTAAACATAGCCTGTTCTTACAATCCCCAAAAAAATATTATGAACTAAGTCTATTACATATACAAAGCACTTACACACAATACTACGCTCCAAGTCCCTCTAGCAACTAAGACCAATGTCCTGCAAGGCCTGAAACAAAGGTTGTATGTTGGGGTGAGATACTTCTCAGTAAGGTGGAAGATATTACATTAGTGTGTGACAACATGTGTTTAAACCAGTAGAAAATAGTTACATACTTAAAGCATTCTCAATCCTATAATATATGAGATCTATATATATAGATATAGATATAATTCTGACAATAGATAGTTTAGCATCGTAATGAGTGAGAATTCCCGAGGTTAGGGTAGGGTACAGGCCCATACACTGTACAATCCCTTCGTTCGGTACTCAAACTTATGACTTTGCCTATTTTAGTTTTTAAATCTTGTATATGCATATTTAGAACACCGTCCATCTATGAAACAATCATAACTAATGCAAACACTACCTCTTAGCGCGGGTTGTGTGATCATAAAGCCCTGAACTAGCCCTACCTTGCGCAGGCACTGTTAGGCATTATACATATTATAGCCTAACTGAATCTAATCCATATGGTCCATTAATCCACCAGTGGCCACACCTAACCAGCCGACTATCTCGGTACCCACACTGAAAAATAGATATGTGGTTGCACTGTATCCAAATTATAGCAACGGTACAACGCTTAAGCTTTTCAAGGCTTCCATATAATATTGAGCTTTTTAAGGCTCTCATAGTATCAAGCTACAATTTTAATATCATATATACAATTTATAATAAAACAAATTAACTTGTTTCCAATTCTTAAATCACTTGTACAGTTCCAGAATTTTCACAAACTCATTCATTCATACTATGGTATCAACCGACACACACACTCTTGGTTTAACCCTTTTTCACATATAGAGCTCGGTATGTAACGACCTGCTATTTAGCTAGGTTTTTTTTTTTTCTATACTATGACATTTAACAAGCTCTGATACCATACTGGATTAAACCCAATCATCAACCTAACCAGCGTGAAGCAGAAATCAAAAAACATAACCATATATAACTATATACAATACCAGAGTATTAAAAGGTTTCTCAAATATACATGTACGACTGTTCCTCGAAATACCCTCAACTGGGTTAGGGCTATACAACAATACTCCAAAAACATACTCACTTTCTACTGACAAGGCAATACTGAAGCCCCTCTATTTGCGATCCTGGTCTGCTCGCCTACTTGAATTACCTGAAAAATGTTAAATTAAGTGGGATGAGACGACGCTCAGTAAGACGAAATATGCTATTACTAGTGTGTGGCAAATGAGTTACAATACTATGAAAATTCGTTTCTATATAATCATGTATAACTAGAATTATGAATAACATATAAATAACAGAAACCACCACCAATTCCATATTACTTAACATATCTGTAATTTTCGGTTACTAGTCAAAATACTTCTAATGTACATAAGTATATTCTCTGTCTCTGCAAATCTGTATATACATAATAATAACTGAAAACTTCTCTGTGGATAACCGTGTGTCATGATTTAACCCCTCATAATAGGATTGTGCAGCCCGTAGGTGAGATCTACCTTGGCTGGCTGACCAGGGTAAACCACTATACTCCCTCAATCAGATCAGCCACTCCTCAACCCATATCCGATGAGGAGCCTGTCCACGTCTGGGCATGATCGATCTACTACCACGTATTATCTAAATAGGTGGTTGCACTCTAAAATGAAATATCTGTAGTTACAGTACCGTGCTTTGTAATTGTAATGGTCCAACAGGGTTTGATACTGTATAATATATTTCTACATACAACTATCTGAATTACCATGATTATGAAATAACTGTAACTGTATCAACTGTATTTCTGAACTGAACTGTAATATGTAAGTCATGGTATTGAAAACTATATAATCATGATATTCTATAATTATTATAAAACATATCCACTGGCTGTATATTCTACAAAACATACCCTAAAAATACTGTAAAACATGCTTCTGTACTATATTTATATTCTCAAACCACACAATGATTTAATACATAATATTCGTAATTAATAATATGTATAATGTCCTGTTGTGAATAATAAACTGGTAAAAATATACATTTCGTACTGGAAATCATTTTAGAACCACCTTGCATAACATATTTCGCTTACCTAACTTCTGCTACAATCCCCTTACTGTAATAGGTCCTACACCCGTAAGGTTCTCCACTCAACACCTTGAAAACCGTAAATCCTAGAACAAAACATTACTATTTCTACGTTTATTACATTTCTTACAATTGCTGAAAAGTCAAATTTCGAATAAAAGACCTTACCCTGGATTTGGGATGAATTCCAATTTCGTCCCACCGACGATCCACTCCGGTAGACTTGCAGAGAACTCCACCAGAAGTGTCGTGGTGGCCTAAGATCGTTGATCCGGCGACTGACGGGGCCGAAATCGAAGAGAGAAGGGGGAAGGGCCATAGGAGAGAAAGAGGAGAGGGTTTGCGACCAAATTTCTGCAATTAAAATCAATTTAGGGCTATTTATACTGCGGGATTCGTCGATGAGCCACGTCACCTCGTCGACGAGTCCTTCAATAATTTCGTCGACGAACTTCCTCCCTCGTTGACAAATTTCAGTCTGTCCCAAAAACCCTTCTCGGTATCTTCTCGTCGATGAGGTCCCCTTATGCACTCGTCAACGAACTCCCTGTGTTCGTCGACAAGGCCCTGTGGAAAATCTTTCGGGTTATTCCATCCAAAATGCCTCCTTCTGTTTCTGTTTCCATTTCCCTCTCTCTTAATTATTTAAATATCATTATTTTTTGGGTCGTTACATGGTATCTAACTGACACCTATTTTTCATATTTTCTAATAACAATTTGGAACTTCAGTTCCCATAGTTCATGCACGTGTTAATCAGTTCCACATATTCCATTCCATAACATATGCCACCCTCATTTGGGTAAAAACAGATCATACATGGTATATAGTTCGAAAAACATCATTTAAACAGAAAACAAGGGTTCCAAGCATCTCCTATGTTAAGTTCAATACAAATAAAGAAGTTTTGGATAGTTTGGAGGTCATATGCCGAAACTCGGCTTTTTACCAATACCGTAAAATCGTAAAATCGACATTTTTACCCGGTGAAACTTTGCAAATAAGCAGTCATATCGTACATATAAACATAAGTTATAGTTCTAACAGTTTAGTTTTATAAAATAAGTGATGTAAACAAATCCCCTTACCTTTCCCCGAACACTGAAACATGAACTATACGGCTCCAAAACAGTGAACCGAGTTCCCAAAACTTAAAAACCAAAGAACAATACTCCAACACAATCCTATTTACTATAGATCTACCGAACCAAAAACAAACTTAGGCACTTACCTTGATTTCGGGATAAAACTCAAGAATCCTCAAAACGAAGATTCGATCCACTACAATCGTAGATGTTTTCCCCTTGATCCACGTAGTAACGTCGGATCATTGATTCGAGTAACAGACAACTCGAGATCCTATAGAGAGAGAGAGAGAGAGAGAGAGAGAGAGAGTCCTTTGAGTTCTAGAGATAGAGAAAGAGAATTTTGAGTTTCTTAACCATGAAGCAATGAATAAAATATTTACAACTTAGTTAACTTGGCCAGACTCGTCGACGAAGTGGAGCGCTCGTCGATGAGCATTAGAAGGGCGCTCGTCAATGATGGAGTTGGCCACGTTGACGAGCCTGAGATTCTAAAATTCCAGAAATCTCTTGGTATCCTTTCGTCAACTATCCTTTGAATCTCGCCGACGAGCCATAGAAGAGATTTCGTCAACGAGAGAAGGATCCTCGTCGATTATCCCTACTGTTTTCACCTTTTTAAATTCCTTCCCCTTTTCTTATTTGTTTAATCCACATTTCTTGGGTCGGGTCCTTACACTCATCTTAAAGGGGGTGTTGGAGTATAGCATCTCACATAGATAACATGGAATTGAAATCCAAGGAAAAAAAGTTCAATGCTGAAAAGGAGGCAAAAAAATTTTAATAGTTAGTTGTTATTGTCATTTCGGTTTTTCTGTTATGGTCTTCTATATATATATATATTACAAAGACCTCTCTGTATTCTGCACTTATAGAAATTAATTCTTGTTCAATTCAGATTAAAGTAGATAAGTGAATTCTTCAATTTCCTTCTCTGTTTTTTGTTTTATGTTCTCTTTGTTAATGTTCATCAAATTCTTTTTGTTTGCCTCTCTCTTCATTGAATTCTCAATACAACCTAGTGGATTGGATCCGAATCATTAAACCAACCTGTTGGACTGGGTCTGATCCATTGACCTATAACCTAGGACCCATCATACGAATCCAATCTGAAAGCCCATTGGACCTGGGTCCACTATTCAATTCCATTTAATCAAACCTGAAGCCCAATTAGGCTAGAGAGAGTTTAGCCCATCAGATCCAAGTCCATAGGCTCACTGCCACGTCAACAATGTTTGTGATGCCACGTGGCAACATGACGTCACTATGCTATAGTAATTTTAAATAATAATAATAATAATAATAATAAAAGAGTGAATAGAATGTGCCACGTGTCACTACTTTGGGTGGACATGTGGCCCATTAAGCCGAATCGGTCGACTCGGTTCAGATCGACTGAACTAGACTACTTTACCTAAACCATATTTTTATTTTTATTTTTATTTTTTTAATTATTTTATTTTATTTAAAATTTAATTAGTTTTTAACTTTTGGAAATTGAGAAAAAATGATAAAAAATCAGAATAAAATAAGGAAAAATGTTTGAGTTATTTTGGCTCAATTTTTTTTAAAAAATAAAAAATAAAAAATAAAAAATAAAAAAGTCAAAAAATGAGAAAAAGTCTTTGAAAATCTTATAAAATTTTAGAAAGATGTTGAAAAAATTCATAAAATTTCTACAAAATTTTGAAAAAATCCGGGAATGTTTTAAGGATATTTTTGCTTAAAAATTTGACGACTTTACTTGATTTTTGTGTGTGTGCATCCTACTACAAAAATGGTAACGAAGTATTTCAGATCTCACTCGTAATTAGCCCTGAGGGGGGTTTTATCTAACAAGATCTCCTCGTTTGGAGGTCTTATTAGACATTCATAATCGCACTTTGATTTTCATTTTCCTTTCAAATCTTATTTATTTATTAATTTGTTTTTTTATTTGCTTGCTTATTTATCTAATTGTTTATTTCAAAAGGGGTTAATTAAAGACCATTTGCTTCCATTTAGGAATAATTCATGATTACTTAGGTACCATTTGTAGAGCGAGTGTGAAAGGGGTGCTGATACCTTCCCCTCGAATAAATGTACTTCTGATCCCAATTCTGGTAAAGTAAACTGAGACTACTTGTAACGACCCAAGAAAATTTATCAGGTCCCCATTGACGAACACAGGGGATTCATTAACAAGGGTACAAGAGGGTGTCGTCGACGAAGTCATGTTTCGTCAATGAGAAGATACCGAGGGACTATTTTTCAAATTCTGAATTTCGTTGACGAGGAGATAGCATTCATTGACAAACCTCCTTCTTGACCTCGTCGACGAGATGACGTGGCTCGTCAACAAAGCCCATGACATAAATAGTGCTAAACTCAGATTTTGATGCAGGAAAAATCAGAATGTTTTTTTTCTCTCTCTTTTTCTCTCTCCTCTACGATTTTTCTCTTGTCTCACTTCGATTTTGGCTATATCGTTCGCCGAATCGATGATCTGAGGTCACCACGATGCTCCTTGGGAAGTTCTCTCCAAGTCTGCCGGAGCGGATCGTTGGTGGGGTTAAGCTGAATTTCATTCCAGATTCAGGGTAAATCTTTTTACTCAAATTAGGCTTTCCGGTAGTTGTAGGAAATGTAGTAGACGTAGAAATAATGATATTTTATTATGGGATATATGGTTTTTTGGGAGTTGAGTGGGAAACCCTACGGGTGTAGGACCTGTCACAGTAGGGGACTTTCGTAGGAAACATGTAAGAGAAATATGCTATGCTAGGCAGTTCTAGTAATATTTTCAGTATAAAATATGTATTTTTACCAGATTATTATCCACAATAGGAATTTAATACAGTTATCAATTATGTTTAAGATGTTTTAATTACTGTGTGGCATGAGAATATGGATACAGTACAGAAACACGTCTTACAGTATTTTCATGATTATGTTTTACAGAATATACAGATAGGGAACATGTTTTACAGTATTTTTTCTCCGAATACCATGGTTATACTATTTTACAATACCATGACATACAAATTTATAGTTAATTTCTGAAACACGATTGATATAGACACAGTTTATTATAGCGTCATGTTTAATAAAGATATTATAGAATCATGGTAAAACAGATATTTGTATATAGAAACGTATTATATAGTATCAGACCCTAATGGACCATTACAGATACAGTTTACAGAGCACGATACCATAGCTATATACAGTTCAGAGTGTAACCACATATTCAGATAATATGTGGTATATAGAAGTCGATTGTGCTTATGTTGTGGATAGGCTCCCCATCAGATATGAGTTGAGGGGGCCAATCTGACTGTCAGAGTATAGTGATTTATCCTAATAGGCCAGCTAGTGATAGATCCCGCCTACTAGCCGCACAACCCTATCATGAGGGGTTAAATCATGACATACAGTTATCCACAATAAAGTTTTTCAATATTTATATGTATATACAGTTTACAAAAATAGAGGATGTATTTATGTATATTAGAAGTAATATGAATAGAAAACTTAAAAAGACAGATATGTTAAGAAACGTGATTAAAAGTGATGTTATACATTATTTGTACCTATATTCCTAGATTCAGTTATGCATGTTTTTATAGTATCATATTTTTATAGAAAAGTAACTCTCTTGCCACACACTAGTAATAGTATATTTCGTCTTACTAAGCATCGTCTCATCCCATTAAATTGACATTTTTTAGGTAATCCAGCTAGGCGAGCAGATTAGGCTCGCAGGTAGAGGATCTACAATGCTGCCCTGTTAGTAGAGTGAGTATTTTTGAGAGGTCACTTCTGTATAGCCTAGTTTCAGTTAAGGGTATCTTGGGAATAGTAGTATATGTATATTTTAGGAGCATTTTAGCACTCTGGTATTGTATATTTATGACAACCCGAATAATAATGGGATTCAAATAATAAAGAGGAAGGGAAATGGAAACAGCGACAGAAGGAGGAAGTCGATTTCGTCGACGAACGCTGTGTGTTCATTGACGACAATGCATTTTGGAAATAATAACCGAGGGAAATTTCAGGGTCTTGTCAACGAAGCTAAATTTCATCGACAAGAAAATACCGAGAGATTTTTTTTGAGCATACTGAAATTCGTCGATAAGGAGTGGATTTCGTCGACGAAATTATTGAAGGACTCGTCGACGAGATGATGTGACTCGTCGACGAATCCAGTCCTATAAATACTAAAAATCTGAATTTTAACTTCAAAGTTAAGCAAAACTCTCTCCCTCTCTCTCCTCCCTTCATCTCCCTCTCCTTCTTTCTTCAATTTCGGGGGCCAAATTTACGTCGGATCAACAATCTGAAGCCACCACAACGCTTATGGGGAAGTTCTCTCCAAATCTACTAGAGTGGACTATAAGAACCCGAACCGTGATAAATGGGATTAAATATTTAAAGAGCGGGACATTTTGGTAAAAGAGCAAAAAATTCGTCGACGAAGTCTTTGTTCTTTTCATGGACTAAATTCAGAGACTCGTCGATGAGAAGAAGCCAAGGAGTCTCGGAAAATCGGCGATCTTAGATTCGTCAACGAGGCCATCGATTCATTGACGAAATCAATGAAAAATTTGTCGATGAGAACACTATTTTGTCGACGAAATTGGGCCGAGTCAAAGGGCTATAAAAGGAAAATTTCATTTCTTCTTCACTAAGTAACTTAGATTTCTCTCTCTCTCTCTCTCTCTCTCTATATTTCTTCACCGATCATTGACGGAATCGAAAATCTGAAGTTACCACGAGGATCGTGGAAGGATTCTCTACAACTTCTATGGATTGGAATCTCGATTTAGAGATTTTCAGGTTTTGGTGAAAAATCGAGATAAGGCTTGGTTTTCATTTCTGATCTGGTAGTTTTGTAGGTAATGGTCTTGTGAATATATTCTGTACTATGATTTGTAGGTTTTGGAACTCGGTTCGCTGTTTAGGGGCCTTGGAGTTCGGGATTTGCTTTTCGGGGAAAAGGTAAGGGGAACTATGTTTATATTGGTTATTTTTGAAATCAGACTTGGTGGAACTGTGGGTTACAGTCCTGTGTGTGTTTTAGCTACTTATTTGGGGGGATCTAATAGGGAAAACTTTAGGTTTTTCATTATTACAGTTTTGGGAAAAAGGGGGCGATGGGCTGCATCCCTGATTTTGTTGAAAACCGTGGGTATATGTTGATTTATACTGTGATATTGGGATGGTCGTGCCTTGACTTGTTTAAACTGTATTTGTTTGAAAAACCATGATTTAGATTACCAAATGAGTGTGATTTGTTTGGTTATATGAGCATGCATGTGTGTGTGTGATATGTTGAAATGCTAGTAGGAACTGGGTTCCAAAATTGTTCTAGGTACTGAGAGTGTCCGGCTCTATATTCGAGAGCATGTGTTTATCGCCTGCCACGTAAGCAAGAGTGTCCGGCTATATATCTGAGGCCGTTAGCCTATACTAGTAGATCAGGCCGAAGGGTGTGGATCCACCAGTTAGCGTCGGTACGATGCCATGGGAGTTGGGGACTAGCCATGTGCCGGTGGTGTCGTGCTTCGCGGGTTGGCCAGGCCAACCTTGGATTTCGCGGATCGGCTTCGGGACGAAGGGTGTGACGACACCAGGATTGCTGATCATGTGTTGTGTGTGCGTGTATGCACTGTGTAAATTAGTACTGGATTGCATTCAACTGCATATATGTTGCATCATGATAACACTCAAATGCTACACACCGATATAACATGTGTTCTTCCTTACTGAGAGGTGTCTCACCCCTGCTGTACGTATATTTTTACAAGTCCTTCGAGTAACCGGAACTAGCGTCCTGGTGTAGGGAGCGTAGTGGCCGGTGTACTGCATTTAGTGCTTGGGGTAAGTGCTAGGACTGTATTTTGTTAGGTAGCCATTTTGAGATGTATTTGGGCACTCAGTTGTACGTTTTGATAGAGTCATGTTCTGCTTTTGTATAGACTCTAGTATGGTACTGCATATGTATGTATGGTTTTTCCGCTGCGTATATGATTGTGTTTGGATGTGTTTAGGGTGCCTGGGAACCCCATGGGGTCGGACCCTCATCCTTTGTACAGTATCTGTGATGATTTGTATGATACAGAGACAGGTTAGGTTACATTTTCACCCCTGGGTCCCATTTCAGGGTTCGGGGCTTGACAACTTGGTATCAGAGCTAACCAGGTTACTAGATCTTACAGACTTGGTTAGGCTTAGTTATGAGTACATATCAGAGTATAGGATGTGGATATGGGTAGAGTTGGTTGAGGGTTGTTCGGTTGCTAGATCGGGATTTGTCGATGGTATTCCGTGTTTTTCCTAGGATGATGATTCTAGTAAAAGGCAGGGCAGATCATTGATAACTTTCGTGTCAGTGTGATAGGACAGACCTAGACTTGGCAGGGAGTAGTTAACACGATTAGTGTTGATCATGGTGTTAACTGTATGTGTTGTAGGGATACTGATAGATTCTTATTGTCCTGCAGAATGGAGCCCAAGGATAATGGCCTGGGAAGTGGCTCCGAGGAGACTGCGAGTGATAAGTCTCCTTCTGTGCCTCGAGGTTTGATGAGGCAGGTATTGCGGGAGATCGAGCGAAGTGTGAGGAGAGGCGAGCGCTCTCCTACTGTTGCGGGGTGCACCATTGAGAGGTTCACACGCATGCATCCTCCAACATTTTCTAGAGGACCTGACCAGACGATAGCAGAGGATTGGGTGGAAAAGACTGAGAGGATCTTTGAGGTCTTACACTACACGGATAGGCAGTGAGTTCTTTATGCCACCTTCCAACTATTTGGGGAGGCGGGTCGATGGTGGATTGTGGTAAGTCTATTGGAGAAGTAGAGAGCTGGTCTTGAGGAAATGACATGGAGCTGTTTTAAGGAGGTGTTCTTTGATAGATACTTTTTGGTTTCTGTATGTGATGCGAAGGCAGATGAGTTTTCTACTCTGACTCAGGGGAGTATGACAGTGCAAGGGTATGCGACTTGGTACATAAAGCTGTCCCGTTTTGCACCATGCATGATCTCGAGCGAGTATGAGAAGACTCGGAGGTTCGAGAAGGGTTTGAGGAAGGATATCTGCAGACTGGTGGGTATGCTTCAGATCCGCGAGTTCTCGGTGTTGGTGGATAAAGCCGCGGTGATTGAGACTGATATCCGAGAGGACGAGGCAGATCAGGAATCGAGGAAGAAGACAGTACCATCTGGTTCTCAGATAGGATCTCGTCAGGGATCGTGGAAGAAAAGGAACAAGGGCTCGGGCTATCATCAGAATACCGAGTGTCAGGATTCTCAGTGGAGTCAGGCTAGTAGTTGTTGTACCAGGTGCCATAGGCGACACGAGGGTGAGTGCCGGTCATTTGAGGGTAACTGCTACAACTGTGGCCAGCCAGGTCACATGGCTCGGGAATTGTCGAGCACCGAGGTGAGATGTGCCTGCATTCAGTGGGAACAGAGGGAGCAATTAGATACCTCAGGGAACTGCTCAGACGAATACAGCTCCGGCTAGAGTATACTCTCTTACTCCAGCGGACGCTGAGCATGCAGGTAACGTGGTGACAGGTACCTTATTATTGCTTTCGAATAAAGCTTTTTTTTTTTGTTTGATTCGGATGCAACCCATTCCTTTGTGTCTGTAAATTTTGTGGGACGGTGTGCGTTTGAGACCCGAGACAAGAATGAGGTGTTATATGTTACTACGCCATCTAAGAGTGTATCTTTCTGTAGGAAGATGTTGGTAGATTGCCCAGTGGAAGTTCAAGGAAAGCTGCTACCGATAAATCTTGTTGTATATGACATGTCGGGATTCGATGTCATTCTGGGGATGTATTGGTTGTTCTCCAGTTATGCCGTGATCGACTGTCGTAGGAAAGTGGTAGTTTTCAGACCTCCTAGGGAGCAGGAGTACGAATTCATGGGATCGTGTGTGCGTCCAGCGCCACAGATTCTATCGGCACTACAGGCGAGGAGGCTACTCTTGGATGGATGTCAGGGGTACCTAGCTTGTATGAAGGAACCGCCGCGGGATGAGTTGAGACTCGAAGACATTCAGGTAGTCAGCGAATTCCCGGATGTGTTTTTAGATGATTTACCCGGTGTACTCCGAATCGTGAGGTGGAGTTTGCGATAGAGTTGCTACCCGATAAAGCACGGATCTCTAAAGCTCCGTACCGGATGGCTCCAGCAGAACTTTGGGAGTTGAAGGAGCAATTGCAAGAATAACAGGACAGGGGTTTCATTCAACCTAGTGTTTCGCCCCGGGGAGCTCTAGTATTGTTTGTGGAGAAGAAGGACGGGTCGATGCGGATGTGCATTGATTACCATGAGATTAACAAGGTAACTGTGAAGAATCGCTATCCTTTACCTTTGACTAGTTGCAAGGGACGCAGGTCTTTTCGAAGATTAACTTGCGGTCAGGATATCATTAGGTGAGGGTTAGAGTGGAGGATGTAGCGAAGACTACTTTTTGGACCAGATAAGGCCACTACGAGTTCTTAGTTATGCCTTTTGGGTTGACGAATGCTCAGGCGGTGTTCATGGATCTGATGAACAGGGTTTTCCATGGGTACCTGGACCGATTCGTGGTGGTGTTCATCGATGACATTCTGGTATACTCGAGGAGTATGGAAGAGTATATGGAACATTTGAGGTTAGTGTTACAGATTCTGCGGGAGAGAAACTGTATGCTAAATTGAAGAAGTGTGAGTTTTGGTTGAGTCAGATTGCGTTCTTAGGCCATATGGTTACTGGGGATGGTATATCAGTTGATCCTAGCAAGATTGAAGCTGTAGTCGACTAGGTAAGGCTGAAGAATGTGCAAGAGGTTCGGTGTTTTCTAGGACTGGCGAGTTACTATCGTTGGTTTGTAGAAGGTTTCTCTAAAATGTCTGGACCTCTAACACGATTGACCAGGAAAGGAGTGCAATTTAAGTGGACCAGTGATTGCGAGCAGTGCTTTCAGGAGTTGAAGCACCGGCTGGTTACTACTCCAGTGTTGACCATTCCTTTGGGGGATGGTGGATTTTTGATTTATAGCTACGCATCTCTGAAGGGTTTGGGATGTGTGCTTATGCAACAGGGTAAGGTAGTAGCGTATGCTTCTCGGAAATTGAAAGAGTATGAGAAGAATTACCTTACGCATGATTTGGAATTGACTGCTGTGGTTTATGCATTGAAGATTTGGCGACATTATCTGTACGGGGTGCAGTGTGAGATCTTCACTGACCATAAGAGTCTCAGGTATTTCTTCACACAGAAGGAATTGAACATGAGGTAGAGGTGGTGGCTAAAGTTGATTAAGGACTACGATTGCACGATTAGTTATCACCTGAGGAAGGCTAATGTGGTAGTTGACGCGTTGAGTTGGAAGTCAGGGCCTACGGCTGTATCTGCGATTGTAACTCGACGTCACATTAGACGGGATTTAGAGAGCTCAAGTATAAAGTTGGTGGTTGGTGATCATCAGGCTTATCTTGTTGGTTGGTGGTCCAATCGACCTTATTTGAGCATATAAAAGCCACATAGGCTAGTGATGCAAAGTTGGCAGAGGTTATGGAAAAGGTACGACAGGGACTAGCTACAGAGTTTAAAATCTCTAAGGGAGGTGTGCTAAGGTTTGGGACCAGGCTATGTGTTCCGAACGATGATGAGATCAAAAGGACAATTCTAGAGGAGGCGCATCGTTCTATATATACAGTACATCCTGGTAGTATGAAGATGTATCGGGACTTGCACGAAACCTTCTGGAAGTCTGGTATGAAGAGGCAAATTGCTCAGTTCGTGGAGCAGTGTCTGATGTGTTAGCAGGTGAATGTTGAACATTAGAGGCCGGCAGGGCCGTTGCAGCCTTAGCCTATTTCGGTGTGGAAATGGGAGCATATTTCCATGGATTTTGTGATCGGATAGCCGCCAGCGCTACATGGGCAGAATGCTATATGAGTGATCGTGGATGGATTGACGAAATCTGCTCATTTCATACCGATGAAAGTTAGTTATCCTTTGTGTAGGCTAGCAGAATTAAACGTGCAGGAGATTGTGAGAATGCATGGGGTACCGGTGTCCATTGTGTCAGATCGAGATTCGAGGTTTACTTCTCGATTCTAGACGAGCTTGCAGGAGGCATTGGGGACGAAGCTTACTTTCAGTACATCATTCCACCCCCAGACTGATGGACAGTCGGAGAAAACGATTTAGATATTGGAAGACATGTTGCGAGCTTGTGTGTTAGACTTTGGTGGTAGCTGGATACAATTTATGCCATTTGTAGAGTTTGCTTATAATAACAGCTTGCAGTCTAGTATCGGGATTGCACTGCTCGAGGCTTTGTATGGTCGGAGGTGTCGATCTCCTTTGTGTTGGGATGAGGTTAGTGAACGTCAAGTGTTAGGACCTGAACTCGTGTAGCAGGCGTCTAAAAAGGTGGGTTTGATTCGGGAGAGGATTAGATCAGCTTAGAGTCGGCAGAAGAGTTATGCATATGTTCTCTGCCGTGATTTAGAGTTTGAGGTGGGAGGTAAAGTATTTCTGCGTATTGCTCTAATGAAAGGGGTGATGAGATTCTGCAAGAAGGGCAAGCTGAGCCCGAGGTATATCGGACCATTTGAGGTACTTAAGCGAGTGGGTCCGGTAGCCTATAGAGTTGCATTACCTCCAGCACTTTCAAGGGTTCACGATGTGTTTCACATATCCATGTTAAGAAGGTACGTGCTGGATCCTTCACATGTTCTTAGTTATGATGAGTTGGAAATTGGGGATACTTTAGCGTATGAGTAGATACCTGTTCAGGTTCTAGATCGTAAAGTTTAGAAGCTTCGTACCAAAGAGATACCGTTAGTGAAGGTATTGTGGCGAAACCACGTGGATGAGGAAGCTTCTTGGGAACTGGAAACGAAAATACACCGGAAGTATCCACAGTTGTTTTGAGCACTTGTACATGATCCTACTGTGGGATTGGATAGGTGGTTATTCGTCGGGAGTGTGTGTGTGTACTGTGAACTCCTGAGACTGTTGTATATGTAACCACAGTATTCCTCTGCCATAAGTGAGGGTATGTAGGTGTATGTGTATGATGGGACTGCGCTATGGTAGTCGCCAGTTTATTGTTGGTAAATCGTACATGTGTATTCCGGATATGACTTTATGAATGAGAGATGGCGAATTTTGAGGACGAAATTTTTGTAAGGAGAGGATATTGTAAGAACCCGAACCATGATAAATGGGATTAAATATTTTAAGAGAGGAACATTTTGGTAAAAGAGCAAAAATTCGTTGACGAAGCCAGATTTTGTCGATGAAGCCTTTGTTCTTCTTGTCGACGAAATTCAGAGACTCGTCAACGAGGAGAAGCCGAGGAGTCTTGGAAAAACCGGCGATCTCAGAATTGTCGACAAGGCCACCGATTCGTCGATGAAATCAATAAAAGATTCGTCAACGAGAGCACTATTTCGTCAACAAAATTAAGCCGGGTCAAAGGGCTATAAAAGGAAATTTTCATTTCTTCTTCACTAAGTAACTTAGATTTCTCTCTCTCTCTAAACCTCTCCCTACTCTCTCTCTCTCTCTAAATTTCTTCACTGATCGTTGACGGAATCGAAAATCTGAAGTTACCACAAGGATCGTGGAAGGATTCTCTACAACTTCTACGGATCAGAATCTCGATTTGGAGGTTTTTGGGTTTTGGCGGAAAATCGAGGTAAGGCTCGATTTTCATTTCTAATCCAATAGTTTTGTAGGTAATGGTCTTGTGAATATATTATGTATTGTGATTTGTAGGTTTCGGAACTCGGTTCGCTGTTTAGGGGCCTTGGAGTTTGAGATTTGCTTTTCAGGGAAAAGGTAAGGGGAACTATGTTTATATTGATTATTTTTGAAATCGAACTCGGTGGAACTGTGGTTCACGGTCCTGTGTATGTTTTGGCTACTCATTTGGGGGGATCTAACAGGGAAAATTATGATTTTCATTATTACAGTTTTGGGAAAAAGGGGGCAACAGGCTGCAACCCTGGTTTTGTTGAAAACAGTGGGTATATGTTGATTTATACTGTGATGTTGGGATGGCCGTGCCTTGATTTTTTTAAATTGTATTTGTTTGAAAAACTATGATTTAGATTACCAAATGGGTGTGGTTTGTTTGGTTATATGAGCATGCATGTGTGTGTGATATGTTGAAATGCTAGTAGGAATTGGGTTCCAAAATTGTTCCAAGTACTGAGAGTGTCCGGCTCTATATCCGAGGGCGTGTGTTTATTGCCTCCCACGTAGGCAAAAGTGTCCGGCTCTATATCCGAGGCCGTGAGCCTATACCGGCAGATCAGGCCGAAGGGTGTGGATCCACCAGTTAGCACCGATACGATACCATGGGAGTCGGGGACTAGCCATGTGCCAGTGGCGCCGTGCTTCACGGGTTGGCCAGGCCAACGCCGGATGTCACGGACCGGCTTCAGGCCCAAGGGTGTGATAGGATTGTTGATCATGTGTTGTGTGTGTGTGTGTGTGTGTGTGTGTGTGTGTATGCATTATGTAAATTAGTACTAGATTGCATTCAACTGCATGTATGTTGCATCATGATAACACTCAAATGGCACACACCGATATAACCTGTGTTCTTCCTTACTGAGAGGTGTTTGACCCCTGTTGTACTTATATTTTTACAGGTCCTTCGAGTAACTGGAACTAGCGTCCTGGTGTAGGAAGTGTAGTGGCAGGTGTACTGCGTTTAGCGCTTGGGTAAGTGCTAGGACTGTATTTTGTTGGGTAGCCATTTTGAGATGTATTTGGGCACCTAGTTATACGTTATGATAAAGCCATGTTCTACTCTTGTATAGACTCTAGTATGGTACTGCATATGTATGTATGGTTTTTCCATTATGTATATGATTGTGTTTGGATGTGTTTAGGGTGCTTGGTAACCCCACGAGGTCGGACCCTCATCCTTTGTATTGTATCTGTGATGATTTGTATGATACAGGGACATGTTAGGTTACATTTTCACCCCTGGGTCCCATTTCGGGGTTTGGGGCGTGACAGGATTGTGGGTGAAAGTAAGTTAGAAATCATCCCTGAATTGAGGTAAGGCTTTTTAAGTCAAATTTGGTATTGTGGTAGTTATAGGAAATGATATACATGCGAAAATATTGAGGTTTAATACTGGGAATTTTCAGTTTTGGGGTATTGATCAGGAAATCCTACGGGGGGTTAGACTAGGATATTTTAGGGGCTTTTTCAATAGTCAGGTAAAGGAATAAATTAAAATAGTTACTTTTCACGCAAATTACTATTATTTATGAGAAAATTAATTTTTTGAAAAATATGTACGGTATTTGAATATTATGGAATAAATGCATATTTGGGAAAAATACTACTATATACAAGAATTACGATTTTTGAATGAAACGTATGATTTAATTCAGCATTGTGTGGCATAAGTATTGTTTTTCACGAAATATATTATGTTACAACAATTTTACGAGTAAGCATGTTTTCGGGAATTACATAATAATGCAGTATATGATAATTTTGAAATACATGATAAATGATTTATTTTCAGAATAATATGTATAAGATGTGCAGCACGAGGCCGTAATTATGAAATGTTCGGCATGAGACCGTATTTATGAAATGTTCTGCACGAGGCCGTATTTATGAGATGTTCAGTGCAAGGCCGTATTTATAAAATGATTTCAGCGCGAGGCTGTACTTATGAAATGATGAAAAATTCTATATTATCATGTATTATATGTCATCAGAACCCGGATGTTAGTTTAGTTCAGTTCAGGAGCTCGGTACCGTAGCTATATATGCATAGATTAGATATCTATGTTCAGACTTGTGCTAACCACCCCACGAGGGGGTGGGATATGGATAGTTGATGTGGCTTTCAGTGTAGAGTTGTAGACGTCCACCTAGTAGTCCGGACCAGGGTGCGGCGGGCCCATCGTACTTACAGACATTTTTTGACTTGGCAGTGGTCAGCCAGCCATTGTTAGGTCCTGCCTTCAGGCTACACAACTCGTCATGGGGGGTAATACATGACATTGGCTAGCTATTCATCCTGGGTATGTTTTTAGTATTATCAGATATAATAGACAATTTATGAACAATATGAGTTACTAGAAAAAAAATATGAAAGTATGTGATGATTCGGTATGTTATGACGTATGTTCACAGATATATGAAATGTATTGTATATGTATAATTGCATTATATATATTCATGTTGCCACACAGCTGTATTTAGTTTATTTTCCCCTATTGAGAAGTGTCTCACCTCCGAATATTAAATGATTTACAGGAAACCCAGAGGGACCGGCGGGTCAAGGCCGCAGTTGAGTGGGTTTAGCTTCCTTACTAGAAGGGTAAGCATTGAACACTATGATTAGGAGATTTTTTTTGTTGTATGATCCTAGTGTTATTTTGACTTTTTGGAGATTGTATATATATATATATATATATATACACAGTATTTTGATGATGTAGTAAACTCTAGTATTATGTTCTATGGTTGGATGATTAAGATTTTATTTTTACTACTGCTCAGGTTTCCGCTGTTTATGTCAAGCTATCCCCGCTATCCATGGGTTCGAGTTGATTTTTATATTTATTATGCTACATTTTATATTAAGAATTTGAGATTGTTACAATATTTGCCATTTTGGTTATATCAGCTTCCCACTACATAGGTTGATAGTTATGTATATATATATATATGAGAAGGTATCAAAGTAGTGGAATTTCATAGTATTTATTATTGAAAAGTTATAAAATATTTATAAAATATAGCACGTCGTTACAGTTTGGTATCAGAGCATAGGTTGTTAGGTTCTGTAGACTTTAGAGAACAGCGGAAGCAATACCAGAGTATAGGAAAGGATTTGAGGATTGTTCTATAGTCTAGGTATAGGATTTCTGTGGTGGTTTCTATGTTTTTCCTGGGGTGACAATTTCAGGAAAACCATAGTAAACTATTGTTGGGTCGTGTGTCTAGTTTGCAGAACTAGATTTTGAATTAAGATTAGGGAAAGTAGTTAATTATGAATTGGAATAGAATAGGTTTGCAGGAGAGATAAGGTTTTTAAGTGTGTTCTTTATTTTTCGGGATGGACCCAGGAAGCAGTGACACGAATGCTAGGGAGGACAAGCCAGGACCTTCCAGTATGGGAGGTGGAGATAGTAACGCCGTACTGCGCAGCGTCACCCAGCAAGTGATGGTTGAGATGACTAGGAGCTCTGGGGAGCGTAGCTGCACGATATAGCAGTTTACGCGGATGAGGCCTTCATCTTTTTCTAGAGGAGATGATCCAGTTATAGCTAAAAATTAGGTCTAGGACATTGAGGAGACGTTGGCTGAGCTTCCTTGTATGGATGAACAAAAGGTGGTATTTGCGGCATTTAAACTAACAAGAGAGGCGAAGCGCTGGTGGAGATCGGCGCAACTGATTGAGGAGCAGAGGTCGGTTCCAGTGCTAGTGATGTGGGACCGATTCTAGGAACTATTCTTCAAGCGATATTTTCCTGCTATCTTTCGGAGTGCAAAGGCAGTAGAGTTTATGCACCTGGTACAGGGGCAGATAATAGTATCTCAGTACGCAGCTCGATTTATCGAGTTGTCGCGTTTTGCCCTACATCTAGCACTAGATGAAGAGAAAAAAGTAAAGAAGTTTGAAGATGGTCTGAGGAAAAACTTACTTGAGCAGGTGATTGGTTTCAAGGATTAGACATTTGCAAAGGTTGTAGACAGAGTTGCTATTATTGAGAGTGGTATATAGAGAGGTATAACAGCCCAGAGTAAGAGGAAGAGGCTTGCACCTTAGGGTTTTCAGGCTAGTTCCAGTAGGGGCCCATGGAGAGGAGGCCGTGACATGCGAGATTAGAGGCAAATGACAGGACCTAGAGAAAATCAGGGTATGCAGACCTACCCGGTATGTCAGACTTGCGAGAGACGACATTTAGGGGAGTGCCGTGTAGGGAGAGATGTTTGTTACTGATGTGGGAGACTTGGCCACATGGCATGTGCATGCCTAGGACAGCCAGACTAGGTTCCAGCTCTCAGACACTATCGTGGGGGATATCAGGCGCCTCGGGGAGGTCAGCAGAGGAATGTGGCCCTGACAAGAGTGTATGCTTTGACACCAGGTGATGCTGAGGCTACCGCGGATGTAGTGATAGGTACTTTTATTGTTTTATCATATCCAGTTGTCATTTTTTTTTTATTCAAGTGCCACTCATTCCTTTTTCTCTACATCTTATGTCAAATTATTAGCAAGTGAGACCCAATCATTAGATATAGAATTGTTAGTAGCTACACCGTTAGGCTCAGTGATGAGGCGTCAAAGGGTACTCAGAGGCTATTCGATATAGATTCAGGTGAGAGTGTTACCAGCTGACCTGATCTTGTTAAATATGTGTGGGTTTGATGTAATAATTGGTATGAATTAGTTGACAGTTAATCACACCAGTATTGATTGCCATTAGAAAGAAGTGATTTTCAGACCACCTGGCGAGCAGGAATTCAGATTCGTTGGTTCATGTGTACGTGCTTCGTCGCAGTTAGTGTCCACTGTTCAGGCGAGTAGATTGCTCCTAGACGAAGGTCTAGGGTTGCTTTCCGAAAGCGAGGTGGATTTTTCTATAGATTTACCTCTAGGGACAGCACCAATCTCCAAGATTCCTTATCGTATGACTCCAGCTGAATTGGGAGAATTGAAGGATTAGTTGCAAGACTTGTTGGATAAGGGATTTATAAAACCCAGTGTATTGTCATGGGGAGCTCCAGTGCTATTTGTAAAGAATAAAAATGGGTCTATAAGGATGTGTATTGATTACAGGGAGAAAAACAAGGTTACTATTAAGAACAAATATCCTTTACCCCGTATAAACGATCTGTTTGATCAGCTCCAGGGTACACGAGTGTATTCTAAGATTGATCTCAGGTTAGGTTATCATCAAGTAAGGGTAAAGGCAGAGGATGTTGCGAAGGCAGCCTTCAGGACCAGGTATGGGTAGTATGAATTCCTTGTTATGCCATTTGGTCTGACGAATGCCCCAACTGTGTTTATGGACTTGATGAATAAAGTTTTTCACTAGTATCTAGATCAGTTTATAGTGGTCTTTATTGATGATATACTGGTTTACTCAAGGAGTTTTGAGGATCATGAGGTGCATTTGAGACAGGTGTTGTAGACTCTCAAGAAGGGAAAACTCTATACTAAGTTTAGCAAGTGTAAGTTCTGGTTTGAGAAAGTTGCCTTTTTGGGTCTTGTGATTTTAGGAGATGGTATTTCAGTGGATCTTGACAAGATTGATGCGGTGGTAAATTAGGCAAGGCCGAAGAACGTGCAAGAAGTCAGAAGTTTCTTGGGACTGGTAGGTTACTACTGTCGATTTGTTGAGGGATTTTCAGCTTTATCAGGGCCTCTCACGTGTCTGAATATAAAAAATACCATATTTGTGTGGGATGAAGAATGCGAGCAGAGTTTTTAGGAATTAAAGCAATGACTTATCACTGCATCAGTATTGATGATTCCATCAGGAGGCGATGGTTATGTAATTTATAGTGATGCGTCTTTAAAATGGCTCGGTTGTGTATTGATGCAACATGGTAGGGTGATAGCTTATGCGTCCAGGCAATTGAAAGAATATGAAAAGAACTATCCTACTTACGATCTAGAATTGGTTACAGTGGTGCACGCACTAAAAATCTAGAGGCATTACTTATACGGTGAGAGATGTGAAATATTTTCTGATTATAAGAGTTTAAAATATTTCTTCACACAAATAGAGTTGAACATGCACCAGAGGAGATGGTTGGAACTTATCAAGGATTATGATTGCACCATTAGCTACCACCAAGGTAAAGCAAATGTGGTGGCTGATGCACTAAGCCGTAAATCAGAGGATACAATGCAGTTAGCAGTAGTAGTTTAGCACCTAATTCAGATGGACCTGGAAAGGCTTGGTGCGGACTTAGTTGAAGATGATCCTCACACGTTTATTGCCAGTCTGGTTGTACAACCTACATTATATGAAAGGATTAAAGCTGCTCAAGGGGATGATCCAAAATTAGCAGAAGTGACAGCCAGAATACAGGATGGTCAGGGAGAGGAATTCAGCATTTCTAACGATGGGGCTTTGAGATCGCACTAGATTGTGCGTGTCTGCGGATGATAGCATTAAGAGAACCATTCTTGAAGAAACTCACAGATCTCTATACACTGTTTACCCTGGCAGTATGAAAATGTATAGGGATTTGCAGGAGTATTTCTGGTGGAGTGGCGTGAAGAAGGAAATAGCATAATTTGTGCAGTAATGTTTGACGTGCCAGCAGGTTAAGGCTGAGCACCAGAGGCTGACTAGTCAGTTGCGGCCACTTTTCATTCCTGAATGGAAGTGGGACCACGTATCCATGGATTTTGTTATTGGGTTACCGTAGGTGCCGCATGGTCAGAATGCCATCTGGGTAATTGTTGATAGGTTGACAATGACGGCTCATTCCCTACCTATTAAAGTTAGCTACCCTATGAACAGATTAGCATAGATTTACATACAGGAGATTGTTCGACCCCATGGAGTGCCGGTATCTATAGTCTTAGACCATGATCCACGCTTTATGTCACGGTTTTGGAAGAGCTTGTAGGAGGCTTTGGGGGACTCAATTGGCATTCAACATAGCATTCCATCCTCAGACAGACGGACAAACAAAGAGAACGATCCAGGTACTTGAGGATATACTGCAAGCATGTATATTGGATTTTGGGGGTAGCTGGACCCACTATATGCCTTTAGTGGAATTTTCTTACAGTAATAGCTATCAGACTAGTATAAGCATGGCACCGTATGAAGCCATTTATGGTAGAAGGTGCTGATCTCCTCTATACTAGAGTGAGCTGGGTGAGAGGCGAGTTTTGGGGCCAGAAATAGTACAACAGGCGTACGATAAATTCTGACTTATTTGAGATAGAATCAGTGCAGCATAGAGTCGGCAGAAAAGCTACGCATATACTCGCCGCTGAGGACTAGTATTTGAAGTGGGTGATCATGTATTTTTAAAAATAGCACCATTGAAGGGAATCATGAGGTTTGGGAAGAAGGGTAAGTTGAGCCCTAAGTTTATTGGCCTATTTGAGATACTTGAGAAGATTGGGTCAGTAGCCTATCGGCTAGCTTAACCACCATCTTTATACAGGATTCATGACGTATTTCATGTTTCTATATTAAGAAAATACGTCCCAGATCCTTCCCATATTATCAGCTATGTAGAATTGGAACTCAGTGATGCTTTAGCATACGAGGAAGCTCTAGTACAGATCTTAGATAGAAAAGAACAGGAATTGCACAGCAAAAAGATACCATTAGTGAAAGTCCTTTGGAGAAACCATGCAATAGAAGAAGCTTCTTGGGAGCTCGAAGATGAGATTAGACAAAAATACCCCCACTTGTTTAGTGATTTATAGCAATGATGTATCAGTTAAGGGAATAGTAAATTTATTTTGTTTAGTACAGTATAATTGTAATCTAGAACATAGGATAGGTAGTATTTTGGTTTTGGGGAAATTTTTTTTATTTTATAGTTGTAATCTCCCAGAATTATCTATGTAACGATGATATTCCTCCGCCATAAGTGAGGGTAGGTAATAAAATAAGTAGACCGTTTATTTTAAAGAATAAGGAATTATATGGATAAGTAAAATTTCGAGGACGAAATTTTATAAGGAGGGGAGAACGTAATGACCCAAGAAAATTTATCAGGTCCTCTTCGATGAACATAGGGGATTCGTCGACGAAAGTACAAGAGGGTCTCGTCGACAAAGTCATGTTTCGTCAACGAGAAGCTTTCAAGGGGCTGTTTTTTGAATTTTGAATTCCATCGACGAGGAGATAGCATTCTTCAATGAACCTCCTTCTTGACCTTGTCGATGAGATGACGTGGTTCGTCAATGAAGCCCATGGTATAAATAGTGCTAAACTCATATTTTGACATAGGAAAAATTAGAAAAAAATTCTTTCTCTCCTCTATGGTTTCTCTCTCTTCTCACTTCGATTTTGGCTCCATCGTTCACTGGATCGATGATCTGAGGTCACCACGATGCTCTTGGGAAAGTTTTCTCCAAGTTTACCGGAGCGGATCGTTGGTGGGGTTGAGTTGAATTTCATTCTAGATTTAGGTTAAAGCCTTTTACTCAAATTAGGCTTTCCAGTAGTTGTAAGAAATGTAGTAGACGTAGAAATAATAATATTTTATTTTGGGATATATGGTTTTCAGGGTGTTGAGTGGGAAACCCTACGGGTCTAGGACTGTCACAGTAAGAGATTTTCGCATGAAACAGGTAAGAGAAATATGCTATGCTAGGCAGTTCTAGTAAGATTTTCAGTATAAAATATGTAATTTTACCAGATTATTATCCACAACAGGAATTTAATACAGTTATCAATTATGTTTAAGATGTTTTAATTACTGTGTGGCATGAGAATATGGATACAGTATAGAAACATGTCTTACAGTATTTTTAAGATTATGTTTTACAGAATATATTGACAAGGAACATGTTTTACAGTATTTTTTTTTTCAGAATACCATGGTTATACAGTTTTACAGTACCATGACATACAAATTTATAGTTAATTTCTGAAACATGATTGATATAGACACAGTTTATTACAGCGTCATGGTAAATACAAATACTACAGAATCATGGTAAAACAGACAGTTGTCTATAGAAATGTATTATATAGTATCAGACCCTGATGGACCATTATAGATACAGTTAACACAGCACGGTAACATAGCTATATATACAGTTTAGAGTGCAACCACATATTCAGATAATATGTGGTATATAGAAGTCGATCGTGCCTATGTTTTGGATAGGCTCCCCATCAGATATGGGTTGAGGGGGCTGATCTGACTGTCGGAGTATAGTGATTTATCCTGGTCGACCAACCAGTGATACATCCCACCTACTGGACGCACAACCCTGTCATGAGATGTTAAATCATGACATACAATTTTCCACAGGAAAGTTTTTCAGTATTTATATGTATATACAGTTTATAGAAACAGAGGATGTACTTATGTATATTAGAAGTATTATGAATAGAAAACTTAAAAAGACAGATATGTTAAGCAACGTGATTAAAAGTGATGTTATACATTATTTGTACCTATATTCCCAGATTCAGTTATGCATGTTTTTATAGTATTAGATTTTTATAGAAAAGTAACTCACTTGTCACACACTAGTAATAGCATATTTCGTCTTACTGAGTATCATCTCATCCCATTAAATTGACATTTTTCAGGTGATCCAGTTAGGCGAGCAGATCAGGCTCGCAAGTAGAGGGGCTACAGTGTTGCCATGTCAGTAGAGTGAGTATTTTTGGGAGGTCACTTCTGTATAGCCTAGTTTCAGTTGAGGGTATTTTGGGAACAATAGTATATGTATATTTTGGGAGCATTTTAGCACTCTGGTATTGTATATTTGCGTTTTTGGTTATATGAATTCAGCTTCCCGCTGCATAGGTTGATAGTTATGTATATATATATGAGAAGGTATCGGAACAGTGGAATTTCATAGTATTTATTATTGGAAAGTTATAAAATATTTATAAAATATAGCAAGTCGTTACACTACTGATTCCTTGACCTAGGAATAGTCTAGAGATCAATCAATGAGTGGTAATTAGGTAATGTAACCACACCAAGTTAATAACAGGATAGTGATGACTCCATTCAAATTGCAATATTATTTTTCCTCGCCATTCGAACCCTTCTCTAGGACGTTGCGACAAAACATTTGAAAATTTGTACAAAATAAACATGTGAGTGAAATCAAAATTTAAGGCAAACATTAATGGATCAATTTAACTATTGATCAATCAAATTCTAATTAATCAAATCAAAATTAATTGACTTGTTCCCTTGAGCCTATATATAGTAAGCTTCAGAAAGGATATAGAAGGGGGAGGAAAAAAGAATTGCTCACTAAAGAAAGAGTATGGAAAAATTTTGAGAGATAAATATTGGGAGAATTGTGGAAGATAAGAAGAAATGCTCATTGAAAAAGAAATTTTGAGAAAGAATTGTAAGGAAACTTTAAATGATTTAGAGTGAAATATTGGAAAAAACCGAAGATTGAAGGGTTTGAGTTGCTGCCACTGGAAAGCGCTTGGTAAGTGGAGACCTAAGAGAGTTCGTGTGAAGAAAAAGTAGGTTGACAAATTGGATAATTCACAAACAAGAGGTTGATTCTTTAAACCTTGTTGTTGCTGAATTTTTAATTTTAGATTTTATAATTTGAGTTTTGATTTGAATAACAACCTTGAACAGAATTCAATTTCAAACTCAAATTTTTTGCCTGGATCCGAAAGCTTGGATCCAAATTTGGATATGAAAAAGCTCAAATTCGAATATCTCTTGATCCAACCCAGAGACCCATGTCAACTTAGTCTAGGTTTGAGTCAATTGGCCTAGGACCCAGGTCAACCCTAACTTGGATCCATTGACCTATTGACGTGAGCCCATTTAAATTAGAACTCAGGAAATCAAATTAAATCATATTTGGCCCAATCGAGTTGCCCAACCCCAATTAAGTTTAAACCCAAAGCCCAATCTGGATTAAATTATAACTCAAGTAAAATCAAATCAAAACCTATTTTGTTTGCAGGAAAGAGAAAGAAAATGCAAGAAAATTCAAGAAAAAAGAAAAAGAGAAAAGAGTGGTGATCATAGAAAACTTATCTTTGGTGGGGAAATCCGAATTTGGATATGGGAGTTTTTTTTTTTTCCTTTGAGACTTGTAAAATGAGAGAACGAAATCAGAAAAATAACAAAAAAAATGCAAAGAAAATGAAATAGAAGGATAAAAAAAAACAAAGTGAGATGAAAGGGAGAGAAAGAGATAGAGAGAGAAAAGATGGAGAGAGAGAGAGAGAGAGAACAGAAATATGAGAAAAAGAAAAGAAACGAAAAAAAGGTCTTTATATAAGATTTTCAAAAAAAAAAAAAAAACTAAGTGAGTCACGTGTCACCATAAGGATGATGACATGTGGCATGCTCAAGACCGCATATTTTGAGAGGCAATGTAACACGATTGTGACTGTCCAATGTATATTTTCTTTAAATGACCGAATCACTATCACTTTATTTATCCGTGTCACAACACCCAGGGCCTGTCGCATTTTGCCACATGGTGAGCCGTCATGATGATGTCATTTGCTTGTAATAAATTCAAAGAAAAAAAAAATGAAATGAAAATTTTACAAATAATAAAAATTTCTACACCATGTGTTACCACCTTTGGCTGATACGTGGCGGTCCTACATTAAACCCAACAATAACATAGACATTGTTTATATGTTTATAATATATATATATATATATATATATATATATATTATAGTGCAAATCTAATGGAAGTATTTTCATAAAACTGATATTTTGTTTTTATAAATAATTTTTATTATGTATGTTTATGGAGTTTTGATAAATCCAAACATTTCACTGATAGATAAAGAGATAAAATTTTATCGAATGAATTACACTCCTTCATATACTATATGTCAAGAATTTATTGATGAGAAAGAAAATTTTGAACCCATAAGATTTATATAGAAGCATTATTTCACCATACTATTTTAAAATTTTTGAACTAAACACCCATCTTAGCAATGACACTTGTAAAGCATAAGATAAGCCTTCAAATTTAGTCAATTAACTTTTATTCTAACAAATAAAGTTGACACATTTTTATCAAAATCTCAAAATTATCAATAAAATAATAATTAAAAAAATCTAAATAGTAATTCGAACATCCATATAAAGATGATAGAAGCATTATATCCATGGAAATTTCTAATGAGTAACTTCCATTTGATTTATGAAATCAGGACTAGAACTAAATCCCTTAAGGAATGCAATTACATTCGTACGTTTAGTTTACGAAATCAATAGGAGAATTGTATTTCATCTCAAACACTAGTTCTATCATTTCGAATGAATTGGAATCATTTCTCATTTCATAGAATCAATAAAAGTTCCATGATACCCTCCATCTCAGTTCATCTTCTCCTTTCCTCCGCTCTAGCAACCTATGCTTCACCATCGCTCATGTCGCCACCACCATCCATGATCTTTTTGTCATGATCTTTTTGTCTTTCATCATCATCTGTAGCTTTGTTGTCCTTCACTATGGACATCCATGGCCTTGCCCTTTGCTCTACCGCCATCAAGGTCGAGGACGCTGAAGTCGTGCCCTGGATTGCAAATTGAGTCCCATTGTTTGAGAACTTAGCTCTCGACATCGTTGCTGCAGCAAGCCATTGACACTATGGTTACTCGTTACTGAAGCTTGCATTTTCGCCATGGTCGATTCATCTTGATTGTGGAACTTTCTTTGTCTTCTTCAACAAAAGAAGATTTTTGTTTAAATGCAAATATAAAAATAAAATTATTTATTTATTTTATTTAAAAATAGAGTAATTTATTTTAAAAATAATGAAAGAAGATTTTATTTAAAAATAGATTTAAAAATAAATTTATTTATTTTAAAATTTAAAATTTTAAAAATAGATTTTAAAATATCAAAAAATAATAATCAAAAAGTAAAATTTTGATTTGAAAAGGATATTTTTAAAAGAGTCAAAGTTTATCTTTTCGAGATGTAAAAACGACCATTGCTCGGCCTTTAATAAATCGACTCTTCCCCTTTCCCACGCAGCCTCCCAATTCTAGAAGACCCCACATCGTACGGCTCAGGATTTCCCACGTGTAGATCAATGCGTCCAACACGTGTATATATTACCATCACAATTCACAGACAACCCAAGTGGCCAACCATATATTCTCCGCGTGACTTATCCCTATATAAAGTTGAGCTACCTCTGCACTCCGATTTAATGCTCTGTTCTTCCGCTCGTGTTCTAAATCTCACGCGAAGAGTTCTCTATTTCGCAGCCGCGTCTGCTTCTGTTGTTTCACCTAAGAATTTCGGTTTTCGTTCGGAGCAAACCCTTTTGTTTTCATCATCTTCTTCGAATTCTCCCCCATTCGAAGGAGGGTTTTTGTTCCCTTGTAAACAGAGTCCTCTGCTGCCTTTTCTGAGGTCGGATCACACAATGGCAAGCCAATCAAATAAAGGGTCGATCCACGACTTCACTGTTAAGGTTCGTCATTTACGTGGTTGCGAATCATTTGATCTTTGTGATTGTTTCCCTTCGCTAATTTCCCCCTTTTTCTGTTGGGGAGGTTCAAATGCTGTTAGGGTTTTTTCTTGATTAATTTTTTTTTTTTGGAGTGGATGAAGTGTGCGAATTAGAGCACTGATTCCATTTCGTATGGGTTTATGGGCTATGGTTTATTCATTGATGAACTTGTTTCGGTGATGTTCTTGGATGTATATGCTAAATGCTATCTTTTCAACGTTCTTTCATTAGTTGCCGAAATGCTAAGATTGGTGCATGTCACCTATTGAAAACCGTAGGCAAAATTTTTGAAGTTCATCTTTCTTCCTGCATTACCTGATGATGAAATTCTAACGTTGAACGAGAAGTTCCTATTTATGACAACAACCTGTTCGAAATCATTACCCCAGAAGTTGATAATAATGCCCATTATAACGGATATTTGAGCTTTTTCTCTCCTTCTATGTACTAACCGGCACTCGAAGTTTACATTGTTGAATTCTTCTCATTCAAGAGGCTCTTTTTCATCTTTTTATTTGATGAAACATGTAAACTTATATTGGGTCAAAGACACATCTTATCCACGTAAAATATATCAATATGTAAGCTATTATTGGCTCTGTGCTAATACATAGCTTGTAAACTATATTACAAGTCTACAAGTATAGTTTGACACTTCTTTATTGTCAAAACTTTATGTGTATGTTAATATGTTCCAATTATATGCAGGATGCTAGGGGAAATGATGTCGACCTTAGCATTTACAAGGGAAAGGTTCTATTGATTGTCAATGTTGCATCCCAATGGTATAATGAGTTTTTTTGTCGATGTTATTTGTTCTTCCCTGGAACTGCTGATTGATCATGTATTACAAACCTTAGCTTGATACATTCCTAACTTTATAACTATTTCTTAGACTAAATTATAAGATCAAAATAAGGCTATTATGAAGATGTCTTGGTATGATTTCTCTGGGCTTGCATGATTGGCTTGTGGCATGGTTTAATATGAACAATAGCATCTGTTGTTGGGGCTGCATGCCAATTCCATCCCCATATTTAGCATGCTGCACAACTTATGGTTGCATCTTTGTCTATTTGTTTGATTACCCAGCTTTGTCTTGGATACGTAATTTCTCCTAAAGCTTTTACTTCTTAAATCTGTCTCTGTTCTGCTTTTTGAATTGAAGTCAATCCACAAATTTGGCTTTGTGGCTCCCTTTGGGACAATAAGATCGTTTGGTTTGGAGGGGAGCCAGCAGAGAAACATTAGTAGAACAGTACCCATTACTACTCAAGAAAGCATGAGGTTGATGATACATTGATGCCACACCCTTCTAAAGTTTCATTGTAGTTTTAATTTATGTATTTATTTGTTAGTTTTTTTTTTTTTAGTTTTCCTTTATGTATTTATTTATTTATTTCTGCGAGGAAGGATAGCTTTGGTGGTTGTTTCTAATGCTTTTCTTTGTATTGTGACATTACCATATCCTATTAATCCTCATTTATATATTTATTTTTCCCTGCAGCGGATTGACTAATTCAAACTACACAGAGTTGAGTAAATTATATGAGAAGTATAAAAACCAAGGTTTGAATTCTGGTCATCCTTGGCCACCTTTTTGTTCTGTTCTTTTGTTGCTTGAGAGATATTCTCCATTTGTGAGAGTGCATGCATGCACTTTTTTGGGGAAAACACTCTACCCAAAGAAAAAGAGGGTTTTGACACATGTTCTCCTGTTGTTATACAGGTTTGGAGATTTTGGCATTCCCATGCAATCAATTTGGAGCACAAGAGCCGGGAAGTAATGAGGAAATTGTGGAGTTCGCCTGCACTCGCTTTAAGGCTGAGTATCCCATCTTTGATAAGGTAGAGAGTAGCTCCGCCATTGTGAAATTATGTTTTGATAGTACGAACAAATTCTAGATTTCTTCATGTGCATTTATTGCTGGCTGAGTTTCCTGTGAATTTACAGTGACTACTCAGATTGAACACTATGTCTCTTACGCTGATGAGCCAAAGCTTGTCAAAATTAAAATATTTTTGGAAGAATATTACATGGCATTTTTGAAAAAGGAAAATCACGCATGTTTAGTAGAATAATGTTGGCTGAAAGTTCTATTGCCACACTGTTGGGTTCTTTGGTATCATATGGCTTAAATATCACCACCAAAAAATATTTAACTTTGTAATACCTTGTTTTGGCAATCATCTGATGAGAAGTGATAAGAGTTCATACGCTCCTTTGCACTTCATCATCTATGTTCTCTCTCCTACAATTTTTTAAAAGGTGGAGTTGGGGATATTTTACAATGACCTCAATTTTGTTTTCTTGATATAGGTTGATGTGAATGGTGCGCAAGCGGCTCCCGTGTACAAGTTTTTAAAGTCTAGCAAAGGAGGGATTTTTGGGGACGGCATCAAATGGAACTTCTCAAAGTTCCTGGTTGATAAAGATGGCCAAGTTGTTGATCGTTATGCCCCAACGACTTCTCCTTTGAGCATCGAGGTTAAAAACCCTGTCATGCCATTAGATATATGCATATCTGATTTGGTTGCGGAAATCAACTTACGATATCTCACTTACAAAACAACACTTTTTGCTTTGTGTTTTTTACAGAAAGATGTGAAGAAACTGTTGGGCATCTCCTAACTCCCAAGTGCGCGAAGGATGATTGCTTGATCAGCTCTCTGTTAGTAAATAAATGCACACTTGGACGTGGGTGTCTCGACTAATAAGCAAATATTATCAGAAGTTTTTTCTCTCCCCTTCCCTTGGCATTATCCCAGCTTTGGATTGTTCAATGTACTATTGATGTCGTGTTTGGTCCCAATAAAATTTCAGGAATACATAATCATAGTTGACATAAATCCAGAGTCCTAAAGGAATTTTCTCTCTCTCTCTCTCTCTCTCTCTCTCTCTCTCTCTCTAAAATCTTGGTGATGCAAAAATTTGTATTCTTGTAATGTTGTTACAAATTTGAAGTTGAGAAGATGAAATAAAAAGTACTCGGGGGCAGATAAGACACCGAGAATATTACCGGCGCAAGACAATAGTTCCCTACTTTTGTATGTGCTCATGTATTCAGTGTCTGTGAATACATTATGAAAAAATATCTCAATTTTAGAGAAGAATTTAGTACAGCCATGTTTGTTTTTATGTCAATAAGCATGAGTTTGAAGTTGGTGAGATAAGAGATGGTTGGTGACTCTTTGAACCTAACGCTGACTGCGTTAGTAGGACACGAAGCATAGTTTTGCCCTTCCCCCCTCTTATAACAAGTGGTTGCATTGAGGGATCGAGTGAACAATCCAATTGTTTTAGTCCCAAGACTGAACCCAAATTCCCACACAACAATCTCATTTTATTGATACTCAAGACGCATTGAGGAGGTAAACAATTCAATTTATGAAATTAACAATAGAGAAAAACAAGAATGGAGAGTGCGAATTTTGAAAAAAAAAAAAACACAAGCATTATATCCTTTAAATAAATAAAAAGATAACCCTTTAACAATCCTTACATAACATTTGATTTGCATAAGGGAGTAGAAATGGACTAATAATATGAATAAATCAAGTGATGAGTTCGATTCTGTTCAACATCATTTTATTAACGTCTACCAAACATACAATTAGTACTAAAATAGACATTTATAAAATAGAATAAAATTTTAAATATTATCCTTTTATTTTTAATAAAAAAAACCTTGCGTAAAATTTTTTAAACTTTTTAATATCCAACAAAGTTTAGGCTTTGGGCTACTGCATCAGAAAGAAGAATCATCTGAGTGTTGGGAAAGGAACTTGCTATAGTTTAAGGAATGCCACCGCGGAAGGCCATCTTTTAAAAAAGTTCTGCTTCAATCGAAGGAAATGGCTTTTGAACCAACCTATCTGCTCCTTTGGTTCCATTTGCAAGTATGAAACTGAAATGCCAACAACCCTAATCATCCAGTTTCCCATTAAATTAGGGTTCAAAAAAGGTCAAAAGCTTCCCAGAGGAGGCTTAAATTTTCCGGCTCCCCTATTTCAGCTCCCTTTTCTCAGTGTGCCTAATTGACATCAAGCTGCTAACGTTCACTTCCAAGACATGGCAGCCCAATCAATCTACGACCTCACTGTTAAGGTTGGTTGTCTTAACGGCTGTTTCTACCGTCCACCACCCATCTATCTGTTATCTGTCTTGTCTTACATGTATGTTTTATTTGATTTTAGCACAGATTAATGTCTCTTTTTAATCTGTTCTCACCTTTCAGAATGATCTTCTTAGCAAACAAAAACATGGGTTTTCTTCTATTTCCCTATTCCCCCCCCCCCCCCCCCCCCCCCTCCTTTTTATATGCTGTGTTTTTGTGTTCACTTGCAGGATGCTAAGGGCAATGATGTTGATCTTAGCATGTACAAGGGGAAAGTCCTAATGATCGTCAACGTTGCATCGAAGTGGTCTGGTTCTGATTCCGTGTTGCTCTCTCTTTTTTGGTAGATTGGACGTTTGAAAACATATTTGTAGAACAAATTAAACTGATTTGGGTCTTTCAAATTTGTGTGTTCTTCTTTTCCCTTTGAATCCCACTGTTTGTTGGCTGTGCCAGTGGACTGACCAACTCCAACTACACAGAGCTCAATCAATTGTACCAGAAATACAAAGATCAAGGTTTGCCTTTTACTCTCTTCCTTGGTAGAGACATGATCATCACTGGACCTATCTTCGGTCTTCTTTCTTTTGGGTTTTATGCTTTTTGTTTTGTTTTGTTTTGCGCCTTTTTTTTTTTTTTTTTTCTATTTTTACTTATTTAATTTTAAAATTATCGAAATATTCCAGCAGACAATAGGAATATTTTATGGTCCTAAATAAAGCAAAAGGCTTTGTTCATTTTTCCCATAAATTTGTTAGCTGGAGTGGGTCTAAAATCTGAATCGCATGCTTGTTTATATGTTTATATTACTATGATTATTTTGTTCATAGGCAGACTCACCTAGATTGGATTTGAATGTTCTTCACTTCATCTTCGAGAAAATTTCCCCAATACAGGAATGAATATATGGACAATCTCTTTTAATGATTTGAGTTCTAGTTTCGTCCCCCAGTTTGTACTTGTTCTTAATGCAGGCCTGGAAATACTAGCTTTCCCATGTAATCAGTTCGGTGAGCAGGAACCTGGAACTAACGATCAGATTGTAGACTTCGTCTGCACTCGCTTTAAATCTGAATTTCCAGTCTTTGACAAGGTTAATCTAAATGAAAAGAGAACTGTGTCAATTTGAGTTTTTGTTTCCATGGATGATGTTCTTTCTAGTTTCTTCTGAGTTTTCCTCTTCCTGTTAACCATTCATCTTGGTGTTCCTGTATTAGGTTGAAGTGAATGGTGATAATTCCTCCCCACTGTACAAGTTCTTGAAGTCTGGCAAGTGGGGAATTTTCAGCGATAACATTCAATGGAACTTCACCAAGTTCCTCGTCGATAAGGATGGAAAAGTTGCTGATCGTTACTACCCCACAACTTCCCCTCTCAGCATTGAGGTAAAACCTTCTCTTAGCAGTTAAGCCTTGATTTTTTTGATTATGCATTGTGCTTTTCCATACGAGAAATTTGATTCTTCTGGCATTGTGGCTTTATTGCAGCACAATGTGAAGAAGCTCTTGGGAGTTCTGTAAGCAGATATGAAGAAGCCTCTGCCTCTGGTGGTGAAAGCAAGTTGTAATAAATGATACAATGTAAAATGTGGTACTCAATAAATTTAGCCAATGTTTGTGGTTGTTGAATCAAAATATTTCCTTTATTGGCATTTGGCATCTCTGTAGTCTGAAAATATGGGTTCATTTTGGACTTATCGGACTAATCCAAGCTATCGCCATCTCTAAATATGGCCTTCATTGTTTTTGCCCCACAGCCCAAAATCGCCCTCCATGGTTTGGTAATTAAAGAGTTTTTAAATTTTTGTTATCATTTCATGGAGATGAATAAGGTTTCAAATTGATTTACAACCTGTCCACTGTGGTCATGTTTTCTTATCAAATTCATTCGAAGTTGGTCTTTAAACCAAACTTGAACAGTCGATTTGAGTTTATGTTCATGTGAATACTGCATAATCCTCAATTTTCCTACCTGGCTGCTGAAGAACAATGCCAATGCCCGGTTTTTTTCGTTTTCATTTTTGGGTGTTTTTTTGGGTGCCCCTACTTTTTTTGATCTTGAGAGAAGAAATACATCATCGCACAGCATGATTTGATGGATTTCATTTGGATGTTTGAAAGAAAAGGTCAAGAAACAGAATCAAAGACTAGAAACAGGATTGAAACAAAAGCAGAATTTGAGAGAAGGAGAAGAAGAGCACAAACAAGAACCAGCAAGAATGAGAAGGAAGATGGAAAGGAAAAGAATATGAGGTCGATATGGATTCGGTAAAAGAAAAATATGACATTATGACTTCATTTGAAACTCGAAAAATATGAAAGAAAAATATTAAACAATTTACATTGTTCATGTCTGGTTATCAAGTAAAGTGAAAAAGAAAATAAAAAATATATATCAAAATCATAAATAAAAAAATTTGATTTTTACTCGTCATTAATATTTGATCCTTCTTGATTTTAAATCACACTAAAAAAACGAACAATTATTTTTAATAAAATATTGAAGGAAAATACAATGACAAATGATTTTTTTTTTTATTTTCCTTTTTTTTTTTTTTGGTTTTCTCAAACAAAATTTTTGATTGAAATGGACAACAAAGCTTATTCTTATTGAGAAGTACATTTCAAATAACATTAAATATTAAACTTTCCCTAATTGGGATGCAAGCCCAAGATAATTTAGGCAAACAGGACAACAATCATTCGGTTTTATTACCTATCCCTATTGTTTTTTGGTCAAGTTAATTTTGATGGATGAGTTACTTAGTGCCTAACTATTTTTTTTCAAGCCCCTATTGCCTTAGCTTTGGTTATTGTCTATGGTCAATGTGCTCCTTCCTCCACCAGGTTGTGTGTCAAATTTGAGACTAGCTTTTGGCCTTGGGTGATCATCCGCAACCCTATTTTCTTAGTCAATCCTACAAACTTAGGGCTTATTGGGTTCGTGGAATGGGATCATCGGAAGAATGAAATCGAATGAAGAATGGAATAAAATGATGGACGGAAAAAAGATATGTATTTCCGTTCTGTTATTTGGTTGCATTGTGAATCATGATCGAAACGAAATGCCATTTGCATTTCCTTGTTCTGCAACAAAATTGGAACTAGTGCTGGAGCCATCGAGATAGACCCTTTCAGTTGTGAAAAATAATTTTTATTTTCTAATTTTTAGTTTTTCAAAGAATTATAAAAATTTTACCTCATCTTTTTAAAAAAATTTAAGATTCGTATTGAAAACGTAAAAAATAAAGAGTTTGATTAAATGTACAAAATATTTTTTTTAGATTTTAAAATAATAAAAAGAAGACAACTTGTTTTTCAATTTTTAAATTTGTATAGAGGGTAATATTTGGAAAGGATTGAATTTGGATTTGTGTGAATTTAAAAGAAATTATATACATATTTCACAAATATTAAAAGGTTGAATTCCATGCTTCCATATGCAAAGAGTGAGTTGAAAATTTATAAAAATAATGAAATGATGTTTGCTAACTTTTCTGTATAAGTTCAAAAAAGAAAAATAAGGAGAAATTTTATAATTATTTTGAAAAATTAAAGATAAAAAATAAAAATATTTTCACAAGGAAATAGTGTTGAAAGTATTTATTTTTATTTGTTTATTTTATACAAGTATCATAAAAATTAAAAAAAATCTAATATTTCAATAGTTTTTTAAAAAATTAAAAAAAATTGAAAATTATTTCTAAAATTAAATGGACCATAACACCTCTACCTCTATCGAAAAGTACTAGTGACTCTTACTTTGTATTGCTTACATATGCAAAGTAAGAGTTGAAGCATGATGCAAAGAAAATTTTAGATAATTACCATCCCCTTCTAATACAAATTCCTTCTAGCCAAACAACCCACTAATCCGCCTTTTGAGCTTCGTGCTTCCTAAGCGATCTCACTTCCTAGATTCAATACCCTTGGCCTCTCTATCTGTTGGAACTAGTGTGATCCCAAGAGAGGGGGCAAATTAGGTTTTAAAATATTTCGGTTAAATTAAACATTTACACCGATTCACCACAGTTCATATCCCATTCAATGTATACACGTGTATGTAAAATAATTTTAACAATCAAAGCAAACATACACGTGTGCAGTATATCTTATTTAAATTAAATGTATATATGCAAATAATTATGACATTAAATAAATATTCATACACATGCTGAAATTAAAGTGCGAGAATTTAAATAAGATAGAGAGAGAGTGACATACAGATTTGTTATTGAGGTTCGGTCAATACTGCCTACGTCCCCACCTTAGGCATACACTCCAAGGATTCCACTATCCTTACTCACTTAAACGGATGGAGCAAAAGCCGTTACAATCTCTCCTTACGGGGTAAGGTAAACCCTAACTCAATTATAAGGTTAAGCCCAACTTGTATCCCTTACGGGGCAGAAACTCCCTAGTTCAATTTAACGGGCTAAACCTAACCGGTCTCACTTACGGGACTGAGACTCCCTAGTTCATTTTGGGTTGAACCCAACCGATTTCACTTGCGGGGCTGAGACTCCCCAGTTCAATGTACAGGATGAACCCAACTGGTACATTAAAAAATATTTTTCGTACATATAAACATACTTCTAAAAATACAAGCAGAGATGTATACATTAAGGCTCAAGTGCATACACTCAAATATGATATGCAATAATGCTCAGTAGAGTAAGGGTGTATTTTTCAAATAACTTTCTCAAGATAATATTTTTAATCTTTGAAGGAATGATATATATATGATAAAACCATTCAAAGATTTAAACCCTAATAAAGTATTTGTCTATAAATATTTTCAATGAGAAGTAGGAGAACCAAGGGCTTTGGTTTTTCAAATAATTTTTGCAACATAAACTTTTTCTATGAAAGCATGGATGCAAAAATAAATGCTCTAAAATAAAGATGTTTTCTTTCAAAAGATTTTCCAAAGAATAATAAAAAGAGTTGGAGAATGTAAAAATTTAACCCCAAATTGATTTTTGAAAAGAGTGTGTGTGAGGGAACTTTGATTAAGTGAAAATTTTGAAAGAAAATATTTGTGCAAAGCAAATGAAGGGGTATTTATAGTTTTTCATGAATTTATGACCGTCAGGGACGTATTGTGGATTTTTGAAATTGTTTAATTAGAATTTAACCCCAATTACCACGGTTAATTTTAGTAAACCCGAGAGGTTCGGTCGCTTGGTTCATAGGGCCGGTCACCCGAACAGACTTATAGCCAAAATTGGGTTTGATTTGCCGTGGGGGATTGGCTGGGACAAGGTGATTTCCCAAACCTTTGTAGGTTCGGGCGCCCGTTGCATGGTTCGTGAAACCTAAGGTGTAGTTCTAAAAGGGAGGGGGGTATGAATTGGGTTTATTAAAAATTTCTTTGATCCTCTTTATGAGCTCTTGTCTCTTTTTACAATTTCTTAAGGTTTTCTCGTATTTTTGTTAATTAGGCAGTACACGCTAACTCCTATTTCCTTTTAATCAATTCACAATCAATAAACACAATCAATTAACTTACCATTCACATACAACAACCACAAGACAAGAAATCAATTCCGAAAATTTAAAGGTCCTGCAAATGAATGTTCAATTCTTGTTGTTGATTTTTAAATTTGAATATTGCAATGACAACCAAACACCTTTTCAATATCAGAACTTAATTAAACCTTCAGCTAACAAGTTTTGGGTGTTAACCAATCAACGTACTTCATTTCGGTTTCGGCAAGAGCCAACGTACTCTCTTTTGGTTTCTGCAAGCTCAAGAACAAATTAGGTCTTTTTGGGCTTCCTTAAATTCTAATAAGTATTACTTTATGATTTTAAGTATTAAAACATTCACGCAAGTTATATTGTTTATGAAATTAAAAGGAGAGTAACGAGAAGAGAATAATACCACCACTTTTTACGAGGTTCGGTTTACCCCAGCCTACGTCCTCGCCCTAGGTCAACCACCTAAGGAGTTAACTAAATTTTGTTTTTTCTGGGTGGAACAAAAAACCTTACATAATTTACCCTCTTTTTCAAGAAGGGAAAAACCTTTCTAAGCACCAGCCTGTGCTTGGTCCAACGATCCAATCAATCCTTTGAACTGTTCAAAGTACAAGAAGATGAAAAATAAATTTGCGTACAAAAAATACTTTCAAAATTTAGAGCAGGTTGTAAAAATTGAGATCTAAATTGTGCTTCTAAAAATCAAAGTAAAATAGAATATATGAAACTTTAAAGTTTTAGAAGTCACCGATGGTTCTAAAAAAAATTGAATTGCAACTCGAAACCGAGTTTTGATATTTTCAATCTACCAAAATGGTAGAATTCCTCTCCAGCAAAGGATGTGAGCATATTGAATTCAAGGAGAATTTCAACAAAATGATGTGGGCAGATGGAGCTTAAGGAGAATTTTAGCACAAGAAGAGTTTCAGTAAAAGACTTATTAATCTCTCTTCTTTTGTATTCTATGTTATGTATATTTTTCATTACCTAAGGTGGTATTTATAAGTTTTTTCAAAGATCAATGTCCCCATCAAGTTAGGTAATATTTGAAAAAAAATGTTGACTTAATTTTGAATTTCAAAATTTTTCATTATCTAAGGAGATATTTATATACTTTTTAAAAGATCAATGTCTCCATCAAGTTAGGTAATATTTGAAAAAAAATTATTGACTTAATTTTAAAATTCAAAATTTTTCATTACTCAAGGGGTATTTATATGCTTTTTCAAAGATCAACATCCCCATCAAATTAGGTAATATTTGAAGAAGAATTGTTGACTTAATTTTAAAATTTAAAATTTTTCATTACCCAAGGAGGTATTTATATGCTTTTTCAAAGATCAATATTCCCATCAAGTTAGGTAATATTTGAAAAAAAAATTATTGACTTAATTTTAAAATTCAAAATTTTAAAAGAGAACTTCTCGTTTGAGATTTCAAATCTGCTTCGCGTGGCAGTCGTCTGCCATGGTTAAATCTGAAACTCAAAATGCTGGCAGTCGTCTGCCAGGACACTATCTTTAGTTTAAAACACTCAAATTTTGCTAGTCATCTGTCCATAGACAGACAATCATCTGTCAGGTGCTTGACTTCTTTTTATTTTTGAAAACTTTTCTTCCTTTAAGACCTTTGTTGTTTTGATTTTAAAAATACATTTTAAGCTCTTTTAATAAGGCGTTTCTTAGTTTCTTTTGATTTATGAGAGCTTCGTATATCTAAATGACATTTGGTTTAGAAGTACTTACAACAATCCTTCTAATTATGATCTCTTTAAATTAGTAGGTCCTTCAGCCTTCTTCAGCCTCTTGAAGTTCACTTTTGATTTTGGGTTTGCTTGCCCTTAACTTCTTCATTTGTCGTCCATTGCCTTTGATATTCAGAGGAGCTTCCACTAGATTAGCATTGAGCTTTTAGTTTATCAACCTTGAGAGTCCTTTTACCTAAAAACACATTACTCAACACCACATGTTAAAACATCCTTCATTTTGTTATCATCAAAACAAGATTGAAAAGCCTAGTTAGGCCAACAGTTCGGTCTACCGGTTCATAAGGTTCAGTCGCTTGGGGACAGTGGAAAAGTCAGTGACTGGGGTTTGGTTGAGCGTGGAAGTTACGTTCATTTTGGTTCGGTCGCCCGAGACATGGTCAACTATTGACCTCTAGCTAGTTCGGTCGATCGAGACATTTTATATTGCCAAGATTCGGTCGCCCGAAACATCACAAAAATGGCATTTATGTCCCGTTCGGTCTCTTATGCAATTTCAACCCTAGTGAAAAAGCATGTGACATTCAAGTGTAAGGGTCATGGTTCCTATTGTCATTCTATGGCCTAAGATTTTTAATTAAGCCAAAAAACCCAACGTCGGTCGATGTCCTAAGGTCTGTCTATGACCTATCTAGGCATTAGGTCGTATCATGCAGGATGTATGCATTTATTACAAACCAAAATATATAAACCTAAATGCATATACAAATTAAATCAAATATGTCTTCTTCTTCGCTCTTCTAATATCATGGAATGTGTTTGAGTGTATAGTTTTTACGTCCTTCAAGACTTCCATTGCTAGTCTCCTTACGTGTGTGTTGAATTATAACATGTTTAATTATTAAATACACGCATAAGTAACTTTTGCTTTGTCAGCATTAAAATAGGGATTGGACTCAAAAATTCAACAATCTCCCCTTTTTTGATGTTGGCAAACGCATCAGAGCAAAATGGGTACAACTTGAAAAGACTCCCCATAAGAATATGCATAATGTAAAATATAGACAATAAAGCTCAAGAATATTCACGAAAGAAGACATTACAAGAAATTATGCATTTAAATTTTTGCGTTAAAGTACAAGTTCAGATATTTTACCCCTATATTTTTGTCTAAAAAAAAAATTTCTTTTTGGTCATTATCATTTTGCTCAAAAACATTCTCCTCCTTTTGTCATCATCAAAAGGGTTAAACTAAATAGAAAACATTTTGATAATTTAGAAACAGACTTAACAAAGAGAACTCCCCCTTTTTAAAAATGATATTTATTTTTCTTAAAAAACTCTTCCCTTTTTAGTATAGATTATGGGCATAAAAATCATTTGTTTGAAAGATATGGTCATTAAGTATCCAAAATAGTTTAATTGGTCATTTAAAAGATTAAAATGACATGATGAACAAGGTCAGATAAAAAATATACATAAACCATTTTAATTTAATTACTATGTAAGTCCTCGTAAAGATTGGAATTTAAAACATGTGACATATGAAAAAATAGGTTTGAATATAAACATGATCTAACAAGTTCACATACATTTCTTGTAAAGTCAATGAACTAGTTATGTAACACCCTTATAAAAAATATTTCATGACACAAAATTTTAACATAGAATAGCACAAGTCATGAAGGCGTTTCAGCACACAATAAAGACAAAAAAATGTTCTATATAAGTTCATATCTTGCCTTTAAAATATGTGTATATGTATATATATGTCCCCTTATGATTTTTGATAAATATTGGGGGCAATGCTTACTGAAAAAGAACTTTAATATGAAGTTCAAGTAAGCCTCACTTTCCTAGTTAAGCATTTGAGCATAATTCATAATATAACCAGAAAAATGCAATCATATAGATCCAAAGATATTAAATAAATTTAAAAATAGGGATCATATGGCAAAGCAAAGAATTGTGGCAAGCAGTATATTTTCATCCAAGGTATTCAATAGAATCATTTCCTTTAAGCACAAGCCACAATGAATTCAAAAACAAATCTAAGCCTTAAAAAATGTTGGTGAGCATAACTAGATGGGAATTTATTTTCAGATGCTCTCCCTATCAGTTTGAGTTTGTGCTTAGATACTGCCACCTACTTTTACTGATATTAATTGTGAAAAAATCATTAAGAGTTTGAACAGTATAAGTATTATTTTTCATTCTTAACAGATTTTACTGGACATGAGTTAAGCCATTTTTATTTCACAATAAAACTGTTCCTAGAGCACACATGCGCCAGAAATTCAATATTAAATCATGTGCAAGGTGTCTATCCATACCATGAACAATTCATATCAAGGACTGATTTAGTAGAGATAGGACATGATGCTTATGGTATCTGAAAAGGATTCAGACTCAAAAAGTAGAAACAATAAGAATGTGAGTCCATGGGGCAGGTGACTTAAATCATTTTCTCAAGGATGGGGCTTAAACTCCTCGGTGTAATCTCAAGCACACATAAGTGCATTTACATTCAAGGATGAATTTCATTCAAGCACATCCATCACATGTTCATCCTTCTTAATATTACTTAGCATGCAGGAGATTATAGGCATTAAGCACTTATTTATTTTTCCTAAAAGTGGGGCTTAAGCTCCCCCTGTATATTTGTATGCATACATACTTGCATTTAGCTCAAGGATGATGTTCATTTAAGACCATTCCTCATATATTCATCCTATCAAGAGATTTCAGCATGCAAAAAATATTAAACATTCAGCATATAAACATGACATATTGCATTTCAATTTAATGCACGATAGCCAAATAAGGCTATACTTAGAGGTAATGCAATAGGGGTTCAAAAAGGATGACACAACTCAAAAATACAATGAGTGTGTACAATACGAAGCCTACCCCTAAGTCATGCAATTGCTCTAGTTTATGGACCATCATCAGAACATGTGACGTTTAATTTCAGAAATAATGCTTTACCATTTAGGTTCTGAGTGAGAGTGCTTAACCCAAAGATTTGGACCAAATGGTGTCCATGAACTAAGTTCATCCTAAACACAAAAAAGTGTGTACATGTCTTCAAGACATCTGGTGGTTTGGATTTTACATGTACTAACTTGTTCAATTATTGTGCATCCTAGGAAGGGAAATGTGTTGCTTATACTAATCAAAAATTAATTTCACTATGTATAACAGACAGTATAAGCACTTCTTTTAACGCAACTACACTAGTTATCTATTAAAGCATTTTATCACGTGACCAGTGCAGTCTTCCCTATATGTTCATGCGCATGCATCTTCTACTAAGGATGAAAAATTTATATTCTTCTATGATTCACTCATCCTTTCAAACATATCGTAGCATGCATTTGATTGTTATCTTAATACATGGTTTTATTCTTGGGAAAAGTTCTACTGAAATTTCGGCAGCATGCCGTCTGTAAATTGAACATTTTACCATTTTAAGCATGTACCTGAAATGTGACGCCCCAATTTTCATACCATTTTTTTTTCACATAGTAATAAACATTCAAATTACACATCGGCCACGTTAGGATATCTGATACCGTATCAGCATAACTCGACCCTAAGTGGGATACTGGGTAATCAGTCAAACTTATATAACAATTTTGTCAGTGGAAGTCCATATATACAAATTATCCAGAATACAAATAACCTAAGTACTAAACATCCATGCACATGTACATAACTAACACATTCCAAAAATTAATCAAAAATCTAGGGGAATCCTCCATCCCTAGCTCAAAACATTCACCCTATCTAATCAAGGCATCAGCTCCCCTCTATCTCTGAGTTCTATCTCCAGGCTTGTCACGGTTCTTTGAAATATTTAGATAATTGGATGGGACACATCTCAGTAAGATGGAATAAATTATTTACAGTGTATGACAGTATGAGTTTCATTATATCATAATATACTTATGCATTTCAGTGATAATATCATCTGAGAAAATACACCAATCATTCTTGTAATCATATAGATATAAAACACAAGCTTTTATAAGTTTTATTCTCATCTTTCTTCTCATTCACAAGTAACCCATATTTACCAGCGAAGGTTCCTGGGGATAGGGAAGATTACACGCCCATACATGTAGCTCCCCTCTGCTTTGATATCGTTTGTAACCCTTCTCGATTATCTTGGGTTCGGGTACAACTGATACTTATCAGAGCACTCACCTTACTCAGTAAGCCCTCAGACGGAGAGTTTTACTTCACCTTATTTATCTATGATATTAAATTCACACTTTTTCTTTTCACTTACAATATCATCTCATCATTTAGCACACTGCTCTAAGAATATTCTTTCTAAGCTATGCTTCACCCCATGGTCGAGGTTATACCGCCTTGAAAAATATTTCCCATGCCATGCTTCACCTCATGGTTGAGATTATACTGCCCTGAAAATATTTCTCATGCCATGCTTCACCTCATGGTCGAGGTTATGCTACCCTGAAAATACTCTCCACGTTTCATCACTCACATTTCACATTTCTGTATGCACAATTCATTACTCATACTACATTATTCACAATCACCATTCATTATTCACATTGCAATGTTCTCATTTCAGTATTCTCATTTTAGTTTTCACAATTCAGTATTCCTATCTCAATATTTACATTTCAAGATTTACATTGTAAAATTCACATTGCAATATTTTCATTTTCAGCATTCATAAATTTATCTCATCATGTCAATGATATTTTCATCATTCCAATACACATTTCATCTCATAATAACACACACACACACACACACACACACACACACAGATATATATATATATATATATATATATATATATATATATATATATATCCCAATTCACGTTATTCAACATTTCTTAGTAAAGCATTTCCATTTTTCATATTTCATCATTTCTCAGAAGTTACACTTCAGTACTTATCACTTTTCAATGTTTCTTAATAAAACGATTCTCATATTATCCTAGTTTAGTATATAAAACATAACTGGTTTCCGTTATTTCCATTTCTGCATAAAGCCTTTCAATAAATATTATTCTTAGTGCAAAAACACACACTCAATTTCAAACACATTTTCAGAACAAATCATATGCTACACATATTTTATCTGATATTTATAACATAATAATTCCAAGCAAAATACCATGTTCACATTTTCACATATTAATTCAACCGATAATTCTCAAAATACTTGTTATAATTTATTTAGTTTACTTGGTTTACCGAGATCTTGTTAAATTACCCAAATTCCTACACTCCACGGCGTTTGCAGCTCAAAAGCCTAAAATTCATTTTCCCCAAATTATTCAACACAACCTTCAAAATATTACTATTTAGTATTCCCTAGGCCCCAATTACTCTAATTTAACATAAAAACTCTAAAATACCCCACTTACCCTAATTTTGGAATGGTGCCTCGGAACCCCAAATTAAAAATCTGCTCCACCTAAGTTGTAGAGAATTCTCCCACAAACCTTGTGGTGGTTTCGGATCGTCAAACCGAGCTACGATCGGAGCGAAATCGTAGAGAAAAGGGAGAGGGAGCCATAGGGTTTCCAAGAGAGAGAGAGAGAGAGAGAGAGAAATTTGGTTTAATAAAAGAATCAAGCTCACGGGATTCCTTAATACCCTCACCGCAGAGAAAACCGACGACGATTTTCTGTGCCTCTCACAAAACCATCGACGGTTTGGGTTTTAACCCACCCCTTTTTTCTATTTTACCTATAACCGACCCACGGTAACTTCAAAACCGTTGACAGTTTTCTACGTCCCTCACCTAACCGTCGACGGTTTGGTCTTCAACTCTAGGGGAATTACACCTCCCCTAGTCCAACAACTCACCCTGTGTGTCAGGGTCCCAGTTCCCTATGATCACGGAGCTTTATCACCTGGTCTATCCCTATTTCCTAAAAAATTTAGATAATTTGGGTGAGACCTATCTTAGTAAGAAGGAATAAATTATTTACAGTGTGTGGCTATATGAGTTCGGTTATAACATGCTTTATTTTTCAAAACAACATTTCATCTGAAAAAATACACTGATATTCATATTCACATTATCATATAGATATACAACACAAGTTTTATAAGCTTTAAAACCATTTCTCAAGTTTATTCATTTCCAACACACATAATTACCCATGAAGTTCCTGAGAATAGGGAAGATTACCCGCCCATACAGGTAGCTTCCCTTTGCCCTAACACCTTATGCAGCCAGGAATGGCCACATCTAATACCTATCAGGGCACTCACCTTACTCAGTAAGCCCTCAAGCGGAGAGTTTCACTTCGCCTCAATTATTTATTTTATAAAACACACACTCTTTCATTTTTCATAATCATTTCCCATTTTAACTCATTACATATCTATGTATACATAAATTCACATTTATGTACTTTACGTAATACATTAGATCACATAATTCCAATTCTCAACACATTCACGATTTCCATATCAAGCATACTTGCCCAACGACATTAGTAGGAATCTCACAACACAATATGCATACTAAGCATACCTTCCCAACGACATCAGTATGAACTTCACACACCCACACACACACAGTCTCCATACCGAGCATACCTCCCCAACGACATCAGTAGGAACTTCACATACACACATAGTCTCCATACTGAGCATACCTCCCCAATGGCATCAATAGGGACTTCACACACACACACACACACACAAAGTCTCCATACTGAGCATATCTCCCCAACAACATCAGTAAGTACTTCACACACACACACACACACACACACACAGTCTCCATACTGAGCATATCTCTCCAACGACATCAGTAGGAACTTCACACAAACACACACACACACACACACACACACAGTCTCCATTCTAAGCATACCTCCCCAACGGCATCAGTAGGAACTTCACAAACACACAGTCTCCATACTAAGCATACCTCCCCAACGGCATCAGTAGGAACTTCACATACACACACAGTCTCCATACTGAGCATACCTCCCCAACGGCATTAGTAGGGACTTCACACACACACACACACACACACACACACACACACACAGTCTCCATACTGAGCATACCTCCCCAACGACATTAGTAGGGACTTCAAATCACACACAATCTCCATACTGAGCATACCTCCCCAACGGCATCAGTAGAGACTTCACACACGATTTCCATACTAAGCATACCTTCTCAACGACATCAGTAGGAACTTCACAACACAATTTCCATATTGAGCATGCCTCCCTAACGGCATCAGTAGGAACTTCACAACACAATTTCCATACTGAGCATACCTCCCCAACAACATCAGTAGGAACTTCACAACACAATTTCCATCTGAGCATACCTCCCCAACGACATCAGTAGGAACTTCATACACACAATCTCCTTACTGAACATACCTCCCCAACGGTATCAGTAGGAAAGGAATACCACCCACCTGCAATTATTGTGTGGTATTGACATATCATCAATCATATTTCAGTATATCTCAATTCAGTTCATTATAAATATTCTCATCATTTTCTGTGCACTTTCATTATCTCATAATAATATATATCATATTTCACGTATTTCCACATTTCCCAAAATACTCATATTAGTAATTTGTACAAACTCATTTTTCATGCAAATAATTTATACTCACGTATAAATATCACATCAATCATTCCCATTTCAATATTTTCTCAAAACATACACATCATTATATTTTACATTTTTTAACACATGTCATATGCCACACAATTTTCATCTAATACTCATAATATGTTAATTTCACACTGCAAAGCATCACAATTTAATATTACTTAAATGCCACACAATTTATCTAATATTGATATCATAATAATTTTCAGGCAAAATATCATATGTTCATTTTCACATATTAATTCACACAGTAATTCTAAAAATACTATTACAATTTATTCCCCTTACCTGACTTACTGAGAGTCTCGTTAACACCCAGTTCCTATGCCCTTGGCGCCCGAAACTCAACTCCTGCAATTTACATTTTCCCCAGATTAATTAACCTATTTCCCCAAAATAATACCCATCTAGCCTTTCCTAGGCCTCATGTACTCCAAATTAACATTTAAACTAATATTTAACACCTCCACTTAATTTTCTGAATTTTGCCTGCGGGTCCCAAAATTACACCCGCAGCGCTCACCTAGACCCTAAATTCTGAAAATTCTACTTCAACTCCAAATGCTCAAAATTTTAGCATTTCTAAATTAATCCTAATTAATTAAAAATAAGCCCCTTAATCACCCCTTTACCCCAAATTTGGGGTTTTGCCCACGACGACCCTACGAGAATTCCGTCCCACTAGACTTGTAGAGAATCATCCTTAGATTCTCGTGATGGTGTTCGTTCGTCAATCGGGCTTATAATTTGCAAGAAATTAAAGAAAAATGGGAAATTGGCTTACCCCAGGGGATATGCCTACGCCGCTCCTACCACTGATCCGCTCTGGTAGAAATGACGGCAGCGGAGAATAGAGCTCAACGGTACCTTTCGATTTTCAATCGGGCGAAAATCCGTCATGAAATCGAGAAGAGAGGGAGAGAGAATGAGAAGAGAGAGAGAGTGTCAGCGTGCAGACAAAAAGAAATGAAAAAGAAGAAGAAGAAGAAGAAGCAGGGGGGCGTGAAATTCAGGAAAACACTTGAAGCTTCTTTGAAGCTTCAGGTGATTTAATATAATAATAATAATAATAATAATATATTTAATTAATAATAATAATAATATATTTTATTAATAAAAATAAAAATAAATTTTAATTATTATTTTTTCTTTTTTTTAAATCTGATTAATTAATTAATTAATTTATTTTGCAAATCACCCCACTAAACTTACATAGTCCCTTTTTGGGGTTATTACACCAAAAATCCTCTTTTTCCAAATTTCTTTGTTATTATATTTCCCGGGTCTCTACATGAAATCTGATAGATTCAAGCAAGCAGTTTAAAATAATCTGCATGATGCAGATACCACTTAGTTTAAGCATGCAAGAACCAATGTCCACTACCAGCATACAATTCACATCACTACATCAGTCATGCAGGAGACATTCAGTACAAGCATGCATTCAGTAGTTCAAATAACAGTTCATAAAAATAAACTATCCATTAAATAATATATTCACTTTTACAAGCATTGGAAAGTGACATTTAGCTTAAATAAATTATCCATCAAATAAGATTGAACTTTAAGCGGAGGATGGATATATGCATTAATCACTTAAGTCATCTAATAAATATAATAAGATAAGCATAACATAATTTATTACTTATTGGATGAAATTTAAAATTGCTACTCCCCCTCAATTATGCAGTCAAAGAATTATATGTTCAATTAATAGTATTTGGTGTGACTAATATTTTCTAAAATAGGGATGAGCTTATGAAATCTTTAAATTTAATTTATCATAAAAAGTTATTTTATCATTTAAGCTCAATGATGAGTTTAGGATAATATGATATAGACAGAATTATTTCCCTAAACCACAAATCTATGTGATGGACAAGGTATGCTGTATTTAAAATTTTTAAAGGTTAAGCATATATACAACATTGAGAATCACTTTATCAAATGAATATATCTTTGTCCATGTGTAGGGGATTTACTTCAAGCATACTACGACCAATATTTTCAAAATTTAACCAATCATAATATATATGATTTAAGCAATTGGATTGGACATTATTAATTTAAAATCACATATTGGCACATTTCTCTTATGACTACTAAACTCAATCTGAGCTAGTATGTTCACCTTTCGGTTCAATACGAGCCAGAGTCTACGGTAATTGGCTCAATCCAATCTGATCTCTCTACTACTCAACTCAATCTAAGCCGAGCAATCCACCATTCTGCTCAATTTGAGCCCATGTGTTCACCTTCTGACTCAATCTAAGCTAGCACCTACACTTATCAGCTCGATTCGAGTTGATATGCTTATTTTCATACCCACTTTGAGCCGACTTATGCATTATTTGGATCAATTCAAGCTGACAAGTATGCTCTAAAAAGAGTATTATGACTAGTATGGCCTTATCTGAGCAGCACTCGTTAGATGGGATATTGCAGGTGAGTAGTGCCCACCCCCTTTGTTGACTCATGAGTTGGGCTCACCAAATAGGCTCGTCTTCATGGCCTTATGAGTTGTGCTTATCAAATGGGCCATTGTAGGTGAGTCGTGCTCATTCCTTTGTACCTCATGACCTATGCTCATTAAGCGGTCAAGTCTTCATGGCCTAAAGAGCTCTGCTCATTATATGGGCCATTACAGGTGAGTCGTGCTCACTCCTTTGTGCCTCATGGGCCATGCTCATCAAGTGCGCAAGTCTTCAAGGCCTCATGAGTTTTGCTCATCAAATGGGTCATTATAGTGGGTCGTGCTTACTCCTTTGGGTCTTATGAGTTGTGCTTATCAAGTAGGCAATTCTTTAAGGTCTCATGAGTTGTGCTCATCAAATGGGCAAGTTTTCAAGGTCTCCTGATTTGTGCTCATCAGATGGCCCATTATAGGTGAGCCGTTGTTGGTCTAGGCATGTTGATACATGCTGTTGAAACTTATGCCGTTGGAATTTGCACCTTTTGGGTCATGGTCAAGGACATAAAATCTCCCAAGGGTTCCTATAGACAGTGCTAACTGTTGCTACTAAGAATCGTATGACTTTTGTTAAATCGTCTTTTGACCACGACCACCTGAAAGCAATTAAAAGAGAATGGCTTGGAGGACCCAAGGTGTATTTCGGGGGATCACTCCGATGCCTAAGTTAAGGAATGAGAGGTTCAGATTACAACGGTAAGTGAAAAGTGAGTGAGAATGAGATGCTTACCTCCTCCTGAAATCTTCTTTTCTATAGTGATGGAGGCATACCCTCATTCATCTTAGAATTTATGAACATGTCATTATGGTTAGGAGGGTTATGGATAACTTAAGGATGGTTATGCAGGATATCAATAGTGGCTCTTGTAATCGTACTGAGGGGTTATAGACAACCTAAAGGCGGTTATGCGAGGCATTAATCAAATGGTGGCCTTATAACTGTTTAACCCTATGAGTGCCTATTAAATTTAGGTGTATTAACATTAAATTGATTGAAATTTGGAACCAACTGATAATTGATAAGTTTTTTTTTTTAAAGATTATTATTTCATTTGGCCGGTTTGGTGATTTTGATTAGTTCATCAATCTAGAAAATTAAGGAGAAATTAAACGAATAAAATGATTGTTTAAAAGGAGAATCCTTATTTAATGTGGTAGATGTTGACAAGTTTTTCAAAGCCTAAAAGTTATGAGAGAAATTAAAGGAATACAATGATTCTTAAGTTAATGATGACTTAAATCAAACTTTGAGAGCATATGAATATGGCAACTAGTTATGTAACATCCTCAAATTTCTATCAAATTATATATATATCCATACCTAAGCAGCGGAAACATAAATCATACAACCATTCACATATATATGGTATACAATACCAAAATCTAGTGTATATTCACCATAGCCATACAAGACTTGTCACGACCTGGTCATTTTCACATATATATATTTTATTTTTTTAAAAAAATAAAAATCAATATCACACACATCTCACATTCCAGCTCAGCAGGTCATAATCCACCTAGACCCGTGGGTACCAGGGATACATCAGAACATACAGTAGAAGCTTACACAGCAAAAAGTATAAAATCATATACATCTCATCATAATGTGCAATACAACATACCAGAATACTACAATCACTATCTCTCCGTATATACATTCCAAAAATGGAATCTAGGGACAATTCCCACAAAAACCCAACTGTTCCTACTTACCCTTCCAAAAAGGGCTGATAATCCACACTATGTCAGCGGGGCTTTTCTCGCTCTCCTATCTGAGGCTCCTAAAAAGTTTATGAAATTTAGGGGTGAGACACCTCTTAGTAAGGGAAATAAATTAATAGTAGTGTGTGGCAACATGAGTATTCTGTGTTCTACATATACCATACATAACATATTCAATAATGTTTATTAGATCTGGGAAAACATAAGTACATCAAAACATGGCAGCACATATTGCATTTCATAAACATATCTCATCTCATATCATAATAATAACATAAAAACAATCCTGGTAGGTTAGTTGGCTGTTGTCATGTATTACCCCCACATGACTAGGTTATGTGGCCCGAAGGCGGGACCTGACAATGGTTGGCCAATCACTGCAAAGTCGATAGTCTAGTCTCTAGGTCCGATGGGTCTACCCAGACTGGTCCGTACACTAGGGGCGATAACAGCACAATTCTTGAAAATAACCACATCGACCATCCAATCTCACGACCACTCCGTACAGCAGCGTTAACACAGATATCATGATCGCGAAGACCATGGACACATAACAACGGTACCGTGCAAGTGCTAGCCTAAACCAAGCCAACCAGGTTCTGATATAATATACATATACTAAAATCGTGATACATAAATATCTCATATAATTTATTTTCACATCAATCATATCATTTCACATATATACGTGTATCATGAAAATCATCGGCCCGTATGCCGGAATTACACATTTTATCATAACTCGGCTCGTATGCCAGCTACACATAGCACAGCCCGTACGTTGGCAAACCATAATCACATAGCACGGCCCGTACGCCTGCAAATCACATCTCATAGCACGGCCCGTACGCTAGCAAATTACATCACATAGCACGGCCCGTATGCCGGCAAATCACATAAAAATCTCGGCCCGTACGCTGGTTTTCCATCATAAAAATCCGTATCATCACATTCCCAGAAAGCAGTATTTCACAACATTTTTACTCGTGCCACAACAGATTTTCCACATATTCAACATACGATCATTTTCACAGTATTTTGGAAATAAAAAACATATATATATATATATATATATATATATATATATATAAACATATACGTTTTTCCATAAATCAAATGATAAGTATATATATATATATAAGCATTTTCTTAAAAACAGAAACTAGCTTAGTTTATCCCCTTACCTGGTTCCTGAACAGCCCCTAAGAAAATCCTCCCCGCACCCGCAGGGTTCCTAACTCAACACCCTAAAAATGAAAAATTCCAGAATTAAACTTCAGTATTTCTAAGCATATAATACTTTCCTCAACTGTCAAAAACCCACATATTGAGTAGAAGGTTTTTACCCAAAAGCATTCAAGTTTAACACCTGAGGGGTTCCCTGACCAACACCCTGAAACTGAAAACCCCCAATATTAAACTTCAGTATTTTCATGCGCACAACATTTCTTATAACTAGCGCAAGACCAAATATGGCTTAAAAAGCATTACCTCAACTCTGGGATGATTTCCAATTAGCTTTCTTCCACGATCCGCTCCAGCAGATTTGGAGAGAACTCCGCCAGGAGCGTTGTGGTGACTTCGGATCGTCGATTCGGCGTAAAAATAGCCCAAAAATGAAAAGAAAGAGAGAGAGAGTGAGCTGAAGGGGAGATAGGGGGAAAAAAGTTAGCTTCTTAAAGAAGCTTAAACCCGGATTTTCATATATATATATATATATATATATATATATATATATATATAAAACAGGGAATTTCGTCGACGAGCCTGTTCTTCGTCGACGAGTCCTTCACAAATTTTGTTGACAAGACCCTGTATTCGTCGACAAAATTCAGGCCGCTTCAGAACCCCTCTCGGTATTTTCTCATCGACGAAGCCCTGTGTTTGTTAACGAAATCTTTAAAGCCTTCGTCGACGGCCTCCTTCTGTTTTCGGTTTCCATTTCCCTTTCGTTATTATTTAAATTTCATTTTAAATTCGGGTCGTTACAAGACTAACCTCTCTAGTATCATCTACCCCAAAATATATACAACTCTGTCAAAAACTTACCCTATAATCTGGGTAATTTATACTCTCTCTACCCACGAGCCTGATCTGCTCGCCTAACTGGCTCACCTGAAAAATGATAAAGTAATGGGGTGAGTCGACACTCAGTAAGTGGAAATATGCTATTACTAGTGTGTGACAACTAAGTTAAGAGTACTTTAAGTAGTAACTGAACTGTAATGAAATAAATAATCTGTAAAGCATATCTTTCTTTCATAATTTAAAATATACTGTATCGTCTGTATTTTCTACTTTTCATACTGATGATATCATACTATACTTATCATATACTGTAAAACTGTATACATGTATATATATATATATATATATATATATATGTATCATGAAACTATTCGTACAAAAGCCGTATATGCATGTAGATTTTTAGTGTATAATCTCTGTGAACATCTATCCCCATCTATACACTCCATCATTTTGTAAAAGAAAAAGGGTCTACTTGTTTTATTATCTGCCCTCACTTGTGGCAGAGGAATGTCGTGGTTACATTTACTTTCTGAGAAATTACACATATAAAACGAAAACTATCTACTAACTAAAATCAATACATGTACTTGCAAAAGAAACCTATCTAACTATTATACTTTACCTGAGTACCTCTATACCTCTTGGAACAACTGCGGGTATCTCTGTTTAATCTGATCCTCCAGCTCCCAAGAAGCTTCCACTATAGCATGATTCCTCCACAAAACTTTAACTAACTGTATTTCTTTAGTGCGTAAAGTCTGAACTTTCCTGTCCAAAATCTATACTGGTACTTTTTCATATGCCAATGAATCCTTAAGCTCTATCTTTGCATAGCTAAGGATGTGGGATGGGTCTGGGACGTATTTCCTTAACATAGCAACATGAAACACGTCATGAATATGAGCCAAAGCTGGCGGTAAAGCTAGCCTATAGGCAACTGACCCTATTTTCTCAAGTATCTCAAAAGGGCCAATAAACCTAGGGCTCAACTTGCCCTTCTTTCCAAACCTCACAACTCCTTTCAGAGGAGTTATCTTCAAAAATACTCGATCTCCCACATCAAATTCCAACTCTCAGCGGCGAGTGTCTGCATAGCTTTTCTACCGACTCTGCGCTGTATTAATTCTTTTTCTAATTAATCAGACTTTGTCGGACGCTTGCTGTATTATCTTGGGACCCAAAACTCGTCTTTCACCTACTTCATCCCAGAAAAGAGGAGAACGACATCTCCTGCCATACAATGCCTCGTATGGAGCCATGCCGATACTAGCTTGATAGCTATTACTATAAGCGAATTCAACTAACGACATAAACTGAATCCAATTGCCCCCAAAATCAAGCACACAAGCACGAAACATATCTTCTAATATTTGAATCGTTCTCTTAGTCTGACCATCTGTCTAGGGATGAAAAGCAGTACTAAAAGCTAACTGCGTACCCATGGCCTCCTAAAAACTTTTCCATAATTGTCAAGTAAACCGAGGATCTCGGTCTAAAACTATGGATACTGGTACTCCATGAACACGAACTATCTCTTCAACATATATCTACTGCCTCCTTCTGTTCCTGTTTCCATTTTCCTCTCTCTTTAATATTTAAATATCAGTATTTTCTAGATCATTACAAGTTAAGTTTTTTTTCCATATATGAATATGATGATCTATTAATCATCCACAATTTTTACTTATCAAGAGAAAAATAACCACTATCACATGAGTGTGTTTAATATGTCATTGAATTAGAAAATATTGTCAAAATAAAATATCAAATTAAATTAAGAATCAATTGGTAAATGTATTTTTTTTTAAATATGGTTATTTCACTAGATTGCCTTCGTGATTGATCAATTCATCAATCTAGAAAATTTTTAACATTCAATTACTAAACAAAATAATAACCCAATAATTTAAGTCTCGCATCTTCTCCTTTAGAGGACGTTGGAGAAAGGTAGGAACTAATAATCCCCTAGGAAAACAAACAAAATTAATCAATAATAATGTTAATGAATAAAAATAATCAAAATTGAATTCAATAACATTATACAAAATTAAATAAATTTGTCTAAGAAAATAATTGTTTTGCGTATTTTAAAATTTTTTTTCAAATTTTATTTTAAAACAAAAATTGAAACTAGGATTTGTGATAAATGAAAGAACCAAAATGTTTTTAAAATTTAAATATGAAAATGATTCCATTGGACCTTCTATTCGAGTTTTTTTATGGAATTATTAAGAAAAATAAATAAAAAACACAAATATGAACTGGTGGGGGTAAATTTATGGAAATAATCCCAACCGACTTTTGAAAAGTCAATAGGGTATTTAAAAAAAAAAAATACATAATTGACTTTTGGAAAGTCCGTTCTAAACGGATGAGACATCTCCTACCAACCTACTAGTCAGCGCAACAAAAACCATTACGAAAAAAAAATAAATTAAAAAAGTAGCAAAACCGACTTTTGGAAAGTTGGTTTTGCACCTAACACACTGGCACACATTAATTGAAGTCAAAATTGACTTTTGGAAAGTTGATTTTGACACGCATATACCAAACCATGTACGCTTTTTTTACCCCCCTCATGTTTGCTTACCCCCTCCCCCTTAGCTACTTGCACGCCCATCTGCCCCACCCTGTCTCCTATTTATTCTTCTTCATCCTCCCACTTTCCACTCATCCTTTCTTCTTATTTCATTTCATTTCTTCCTTTCTCCTCCAACCTCACTCACCTCCTTCAAGTGTTGTGTGAACTTGTTGGAAATTTACTCTTAGAAGTACTCTCTTTCAAGGGTTAGTAATGCTGTTTTCAGTGACGGTTTGACTAATTTTTAGTTTTTACTTTTATGTTGTTCAGTAATTTCATTTGATATTGAGATATGTTTATGATTATGGTATAATTATGTTAATATATATTTCTGGGATAATTGTTTATGTATATGAAAAAAGATTTGTTTGATATTATGGTGATTTACTTAGAATAATTATTATTGTGTTGAAACTTTTTTTATGTTGCAGTTAAACTATATTTTTGAAAATTCAGAATGGCGTCAAGTTCGGCAGCTAACAAAGTTACGATCTTATAACACATTGACAGTGAGATTATACATGGGTCGACCAATATTGAGTACAACATAGGGCCAACGAAGGTGATTCGAGTTATAAGGAGGATGAAGATAGAAAGTTTGAAATGAAAAATATATGAAGGATTAGATATTGATCCAAATGAGTACATGTTATAATTGATATTGAAATATCAGCAACGAGGGGGTGGTGAAAATTTTTTGTATATCCATATCCCAATAAAAGATGATGCTGATGTCCTAATTGCGTTAGACCCGCAAAGTTCTTGTCTTGATGTGTATATAGTTGAGATTTTTGTAACGCATTCCTCGAAGCAGGAGTATAGGTGGAGATCCAACTGTGCAGGGGGAGGCATTTCTTTATCCTCAATCATATAACGAAAACAATACTGCTAAGACGAGTAGACTATTTGATCACCTTTCACAGGTGACAACAACTTTTGGTTTGAATGAAGTTCTTGGTACATCATTTCAGCCAAAATTCTTGCCAATGGAGCTTGGACGTGAGGAGGCTAATTTGCAAGGATTCAATGTGGGAAATAGTTTTTATCACAAACCATAACCATTAACTGAGTATAGGCATGACCAATGTTCAGTTGAAGCTGTATCAATACTAAAATTCCAAACTTCCATCTATTGTCATGAATGAGAGGAGGGTATAAACAGTCTAACCATTGCAACCTGATACGGACTATGACCGTGAATTAGAGGAAGAAGATAATTTACAAGATGATTTTGAAAGAGGCACATGCAAGGGTAGATAAGGTCAGTGGACAGAATGATTATTGGATTTAACATGAAGAAGTTGTCATGCCTCCTGAGAACACAGTTGTGGGTCAGAGACAGGTACGTGACGTGCCACCATTAGTGTACATGATCGATGTCAAATCCGGTCATATAAGAACTAAATTTGAAAGTTCCCTTGAGAGCACTCGATGGGATGGTGTCTTGAAATTTGGTAAGGGTACGATTTTTGACACGAAGGATGATCTGATCCACTTTGTGTGCGTCCATCATGTGTAAACACACCACAACTTCAAGGTGGTACAATCCAGCCCAACAACATGGGTGGTCATGTGCAATGCGGACAAGACTTGTGCTTAGAGGCTGCATGCTTGTCAACGTAAAAAGCATGGTCTCTTTGAAATGAGACAATATAGAGTGCCACATACATGCATAAATGAGACTCTTTCGCAAGACCACCTGTAATTGAAGTCGAGCTTAGTTGCAAATGAAATCATCGAAATTATCAAGAGTGATGTTGGAGCTTCTATTGCAGTTTTGCAAGCACAACTAAGGTCAAAGTACCAATACCATGTATCGTATAAAAAGGTATGACTCGGGAAGCAAATGGAAGTTGCAAGGGTTTTTGGAGACTGGGATAATTCATATCAAATGCTTCCAAAGTGGATGCATGCTATATATGAATCAAATCCTAGTACAAAGGTGAAGTGGGTATGGACAGAAATTCCTTATACTAACAACACTGCTATTTTGACATGTGTATTTTGGTTATTTGCACCATCAATTGAGGGATTTCGTCATTGTCCTTCATACAAGAAATCGTAATTTTTTAGGAGGAGAGTCTGTGATAATTTGTTTCTTATATCAGACAAACATCCTGGTATTTTGGTGTCATTAGTTAAAATGTTGACTGACAACTGCTGTGTGCGCACCATAAGGTTTGCTTGCGTCACGTCATTAGTAACTTCAACAAGAGGGTGCACAATACCATTGTTGTGTAAAACCCCTAAATATTGTAGAGACCCAAACCCATATAAGCTTTGTTCGTCGACGAAGAAGTCACGTTCGTCGACAAAGTCCTTCAGAGCCTCGTCGACGAGGAAATACTGAGCGGGTCAGAGAAATATCCGGAACTTGGGCTTGGCGACAAAGGGATGGCTTTGTCGACGAGCTGTGTGGCGAATTCGTCAACGAAGACGCTGCCTCGTCGATAGGTTGGACTTGGTCAAAGGCCATATAAATATCCATTTTGGTTGCTTAGAAGTTAAGTTTCTTCCCAAAAGCTCTCTCTCTCTACCAAAAAAATTTCTTTCTCTCTCTAAGATTCTTCGCCTTTCGACGTTTTTTTTTTAAAAACGGAGGTTCCTGCGTTGATCAGAGGAAGAAATTCTACAAATATAGCGGATCAGATCGTTGTTTCGGGAATTTTTGGGTTTTCCAAAAAGTTGAGGTAAGGGTCTGATTTCAATTTTGATTGGATATTTGGATAGTATTTGAATTTATAGTAAGGTATTATTCTGTGGTTTTTAGGTTTCGAGGATTCTGGGTTGTCGGTTTGCACCGTTTCGTACGTGATTTCATTTTTGGGATTTAGGTAAGGGGAATTTGATTACAACAACATTTTTGGAAAATTAAATCGCTAAAAAGCTACTTTATACTTATATGTATGATTTAACTGCTTATTTGCTAAATTCTACCGAGTAGAAATGTCGGTTTTGCGATTTTTCAGTTTTTGATAAAAATATGGATTTTGGCGTATGTACTCCAAATGTTTTAAAACTTCTTTATTTGGATTTATTATGTATGTAGGAGATGCCTAAATCCTTTATTTTTATGTAAACTGGTGTTTATTATATCATATATTATATAGCGTATTTTTGTTTAAATTAGTGTGACATGTGGATGAAATTGAACTTGTGAACATTTGATATTATTGATATGGATTATGGGAACGGAGTTCCAACTTGTCATATTGAAAATGTGGAAAACAGAGGCTGGTTATACATCGAGCTATATATGTGAAAAGGGAAAACCGAGAGGATATGTGCCGGTTTAAACCTGATATGGATATATGAGTTTGTGAAAATACTGGAATTGCACAGGTTATCATGTTTTGTTATAAATTGTATATATGATAAATGGAACCACAACTTGTTACCAAAGGAGTTAAAAGATACTCCAGCAAAAGGGGTTGAAAGATACTCCAATTTGAGAAGTTGAAAAGGCTTCATTAATGGAGGTGAAAGATACTCCCAATGGTAGGTAATTCCTCAGTTGGAAGGGTACAGTGCAACCACACATGAGGGATCAGTGTGGGTACATAAGATAGTCGACCTGCATGGAGTTAGTAAACTGCTGGTAAAAATAAACCAGGGGGCGGTCGGACTATGATAGATGCTCGGCAGTGTCTACATGAACAAGACATTGTCAGAGGTATTAGTGCACAACTCGTGCCACAAGGTAAAATAGGCAATATATGTGATACAAAGTTGTTGGTCACTTTATATTCATATACACGATTTAAAAGTTGATATGGAAAAATGGTATTATTTATATTGATATATGTGTAGTGCTTCGGTATTGAAAACCTTTGTCTCATACGTATGGATACACGTTTTAAATTGAAATACTCACATGTGGTCATATACTGATTGTAATACTTTCTTCCTTACTGAGAGGTGTCTCACCCCATTATACAACCTTTGTTTTCAGGTCCATCAGGACATCGGTCCTAGTTGCTTAAGGGACTTAGAGAATTGTTTTTGGTTGTAGCATACGTAAATGGTTTATGTGTATATTGAACTTAGTTGGAATATCTCTTTTGGGGTTGTATTATTAGGATATGTTCTAAGTCTGTGTAAATGTATTTGAGGGTACAATAGTAAACTCTAGTATGTCTATTAGAAATCTCGATGAATGTTTATATTTTTTCGCAACATTTACATTCCTATTATGTATGAGTTACACCCGTATGTCCCTGTTTAGGGCAGGTTGTCTATGTATCTTGAACAGGTACAGGTATTTTGTATGAGTGAGTAACACCTGGGTCCGTGTTAAGGGCCGGGTCGCTACAAATATGCACAGCGGAATATATATATGTAAAAGGATCAAACACACACACTGTAGGAATCTAATGATGAAAATATAGAACAAACCACAACCACAACAAGTAAGTTAAAACAGTAACAATCACAAAGACATGGAGAATTATGTGGTTTAGAAATGCCTAAATCCATGGGAGCAAACGTCAAGGATTTACTATCTTCTTGTATAAATTACAAGAGCAATACAAGAATCCTCTCAATTCTCTCAACAACTATCAACTAACACCCTATATACATCATATATAATATATATTCCCATAGGTTTTCCCTCCAAACCCCAACCATACTAATGTCCCTTTATTTAAAATTCAAAATCTCCGCTGGTCCTCGAGCGAAATCGTCGATGAAAAGATACCGAGAGCAAACCTTCTCTTAATGTTCAAGCAAACTGTCGATGGCAACAAGCAAATGATCAACGGTTTCATCTTAGCACACTGATTTCACCATGTTTTCCCTTAGAATGTGAGCCGAAATTCATAACAAACTCCACCTTGGCGAACTTAAGCCCCTTAGGAGAAACTAAAAATATGAACCCGCTGCTCCACCTTGAACTTGAGATATTAGGTTGGGATCGTCTCCCATCTAGCAACCAGAGACAAAGTTGTAGATGCGACACCCTGAGACTTCACCCTAGGCTTCTGACAAGGCCTTCCCAAAATAGTAAACATAAAAGCAACTGTAAACCTTATTTCACCAAAGCCCTCTGCATAGTCTTCAATAGATCTCACAACTGATGGTTCATTCTATTTTCTACCGAAACACCCCATTGCATCATCATAAGGGACCTTTGACATATCCCAAACATCACTGCCCGTCCTTGGGCACCAAGTAGTAGACATTCCATATTGATTCTCCACAGAACTCCCTTGAGACGGCAAACAAAGTCTCCCTACGGTTTCGTCCACAAAGTCACCTTGAGATTACACTAATCTCCCTGCAGCTCTGTTTATGCGAATCATCAAACCAAGACCCTTATTGATTGTACCCAACACATTCATGTTAAAAATTTTCAACATAGTTTCCAATTGATAAGCCTCAATCAAAGCCTTCCCAGCCAATAACATGTCATTCATACGCAACAGATACATCACTTCCTTACATCCTATCACCCACTTCCACATTGGAAGCCTCACCAAATCACACATCTAGTACATATGTAATACTTCCGTTTCCTCCACCATAGTACTCATCCACTTATTTTTCCCTTTATTGTGCGCGACAACTTGAAAAATAGTAGGAACCTTGCTATTGATAGTAATGAATGCATAAAACTCCAGAATGCTAAATGTATACCTGACTGGTGGCCTAATAGTGCACCTGGGCTCCCCATGATCCTGCTGGTCTCTTGAGTTGAAACTCCCTATAATATGAACAATGTCATCTCTGCCTTGAGTTTATTGCTCCACTTGCATTACAAGCCCATTTATACTGTGATACTGTTGTCCCGAGATAGAACTTCCTGCATTTCTGCCCTGAGTATCTAACTCCACCTGAATTACATGTTTGCTGCTGCTGCTGCTGCAATTTTCTGTCATTTTTTTCTCTTCCTTTACCTAAGTACGCTGCCCTATGACTTTCTCACCAAAAGTCATATCCTCGATCACCCCTTTATTTGCCACAGGATCACCCAACTTGCACTCACCTTTTTTATACCCCAAAAAGATGTACTGTTCGGACATAACACCAAACCTAGATACTCCATCAGTAGAATAGTGCACCAGTGGACATTCACTCACACCCGAGTAGTCTACCGCACAACCTGCCCACAATTTACTTGCAACTCTCCCATCTAGCGATACCTTTGGCGATCAATCAGACGAGAAACGCGCTACACTCACTGACTTCACCAAGAAGTACCTTGTAAGTCCCGCTTAAAACACAGAAAATTAATCTTCTTCTGTTCTTCTTTTTTAATGAATTCCTTTCCGCTCATTTGAAAGGGGAAAGGAATAAAAAAATAAAATAAAAAATAGGCCTAGCTTAGTGGTTGTCAAAAATTATGGTTCACAGAAAAGAAGAGATTCTAGATTTAAGACTTTTGAAGCAGATATAATTTTCAATTACTTTTCATGCATGAGAATAATTTATCAGAGACATTAGTTTACCATTCCAATATTTTTGTTGCAGCTAAAAACCATTAAAAACAAACATGTCCTGCAATTCAGGAAATAAAGACATCCCTCAATTTGCATGCCCACCGTAACTCCGGGGACCATACCTCCACTTTTATCTCCTAATTTCAGCTGTCTGCCTCCCCATTTCTACGGTCAAACTAAAAATTTTGAAAACCTAAAAACAAAGCTACCATTTTCTAATTTGAAAATACCACCGCAGAAAACAAACTGCACCACGTACTAAACTTTTTTTTTTCCCTTTTTCTACAAAAAGAAGAGTTACTTCATAAAAAAGTTAGTTTTTTTAAAATAAAAAAAGTTCTACGAAATTTTGGTCGGGGTAAAATTTGATATTCTTTTAGTTGATTAATGTGATTGTCGAAAGTTTAAAAAATGGACATTGCACAAACACAAAATATTTTTTTTTTTTTTTAATAAAAGAGATGTAACACAAGGACTTTCCAGAATGTTACCCATCATAACACTACTCTCATCAAAGCACGCTTAACTTCAGAGTTCTGATGGAATCCGGTGCATTAGTGTTGGTATGATTGCACCCAAAATACTAAAAGTTACTAAATTTTAAAATTAATAACGTAATATTGCAACAAAATTACCATCATAATTTTTTAAATTTTAATTATTTTAAAATCAATAAGGGAAACCAAAATTAAGAATGCAAACAAATATTGTATTAATGCTACATTAAAGGAATTCAATTTTTTTTTTCAAGGAATAACTAACAAATTTCAAAAAGAAAAAAAAAAAATTGAACCATACAACCGCCATCCAATCATCAATGGCCACGTCGATCATAAAATATGTTGAAGCTTGACCATTGCAAATGGAACGTGCGGACCACTGTACCCGAAGAGAAAATGGTCTCTGCATGTCGGGTCCGGCCAACCCGCCACTCTATATAAAGGAAGTTATTTCCCCCCGTTTTTTCTCTGGAAAATATCCCTTCTCAGGAAACAAAAGCGCCGAAATCAAACGCACCATTCACTGCCGGATTTACGGAAGATTTCAATTAAGCGGCATGAAGAAGCGTGATCTCCTCCCAAAGCAACCGTGGATCCTCGGCGGAGCTCTGGCCGGCCTCTTTGCCGGCGCCGTTCTCATCGGCGCCTTCCTCCGATCCCCCGACACCCCTCTCTCCCGCTCAACTGTCGTAGCTGCTCACAGCTGCGCAGGAGATGTCGCCTACTCCGCCGAGTCGGCCGAACTCGTCGCCGCCATCCTCCACTACGCCACCTCGCGCGACGTCCCGCAGCAGAGCTTCCAGGAGATAACCGTCACCTACGACGTCCTCCGGGCCCGTCGCCGCTGCAACTTCCTCGTCTTCGGGTTGGGCCACGACTCCCTAATGTGGGCCTCCTTCAATCCACGTGGCACCACGCTATTCCTCGAGGAAGACCCCAAGTGGGTCCAGTCCGTACTCAAAGATTCCCCTTCCCCGCTCCGAGCCCACACCGTCCGGTACGCCACCAAGCTCGCCGAAGCCGACGCACTCCTCGGCGTGTACCGATCGGAATCGGAGTGTTCGCCGGCGAAAGCGTACCTCAAGGGGAACGCCCGGTGCAGGTTAGCGCTGAGCGAGCTGCCGGAGGAGGTCTACGACACGGAATGGGACCTGATAATGATCGACGCGCCGAGAGGATACTTCCCGGAGGCTCCGGGGAGAATGGGGGCGATCTACTCGGCGGCGGTGATGGCGAGGGCGAGGAAGGGATCCGGCGTGACGCACGTGTTCCTGCACGATGTCGATCGGAAGGTGGAGAAGGTGTACGCGGAGGAGTTCTTGTGTCTGCAATACCTGGTGGGGGCCGTTGGGAGGCTGTGGCACTTCCGCATACCTCCAGCCGCCGCTAATGGCAGCGATGTTGTGTTTTGCTAGATGAGTTCTGGTTTTCCGAACGTGAACTGTTGAGGGAAAGTGTAGAGGAAAATGTGGAACTGAATAACAAACAAGTAAAGGGAATTATTAATTTTGTATATATTCTTATTCATAATACATTGTTGTACATGACATTTTATACATAGTCAATGATGAATGCGGGAGTTATATACAGTGAATTTAGAGTAATTTTAACCAAAATTCATAAAGATAATGGAGGCCTGATCGGTGGAGTGATTGACGGCTTGATTGGAGGAATTATGGTAGGTGTTGACTTATCATGCCTCTGCAAGATTAACTGACCGTTGAGGACACCAATCTTGGTTCGATGAGAAAGAAAGGAAAATCAAGGAAGCGGCTTGGTAAGAGAGTCAACTAGTTGATCAGAAGTATGAACATGGGGAACGCATAGGCGACTTGTAGCAACTTGATCGCAAACAAAGTGGAAGTCGATAGCGATGTGTTTCATTTGAGAATGAAAGACTGGATTAGCACAAACATAAATAGCACTCACGTTATTACAGTAAATGACCAGAGTAGAGGTTACATGTACAAGCAACTCTTGAAGAAGATTTATTACCCAATTTTTTCAATTGCAGTTGAGGCGATGACTCGGTATTCAGCCTCGGTGGAGGAGCGAGCGATAATCTTTTGCTTTTTAGAACTCCAAAAGATGGGATTGGCGCCAAGAAAAAGAACATAAGCAGAGGTTGAAGTTCGATCATTAGGATCACCAGCCTAATCAGCATCGACAAATGCATGAAGTACATGTGGTGATTTTTTGCGAATCATGATGCCAAAGTCAAGAGTTCCAACCAGATAGCGAAGCAAGCGTTTAACTGTAGACCAATGAAGAGTGGAAGGAGAATACATGAACTGAGATAACTTGTTAATGACAAAGGACACGTCAGGACGTGTCAACGAGAGATATTGTAACGACCCAAGAGTTTGACGATACAAGGTAGCATCAGTTGGTGGAGAGTCATCCGACAATATGAGAGCTTCAGTAGTTGCAAGAGGGGTAGAGACAGGCTTGGCATTGTCCATGTTAACTCGATGCAAGAGGTCTTGGATATATTTCCTTTGAGACAAAAACAAACCATTAAAGGTAAAGTCAGCTTCAATCCCAAGAAATTATGTGAGATCATACCAAAATCCTTAAGAGAAAATCATTTGGAAATATTGGTGATGAAGGCAGTCACATGAGCAGTAGAGGATCTAGTGATGATGAGACGCCCCGAACCCGCTAAGTGGGGTCCGGGTGCCACGTGTTCCAATCACCTGTATCTGATACTATAATTAACATGCACGCAGTGGAACATAAATAAATAACCTCAAATAAATACCAGAGTCCTATATAACAACCCAAAAACGAACACTACAACATCCAGATATCAATGTCCACAACCAGCATTTAAAACATAACCTAGTACAAATACATTTGTATATATATACCAGTATCTCACAATACCCCAAAAAGAAACCACCAAATACAATCCCAGCCTAGGCCTTCAAACCCAATCTCCAGAAGAACCTGAAAAGTTGTTAATCCATTAGGGTGAGACACTTATCAGTAAGAGTGGAATAAATTATAACAGTGTGTGACAACTGAATTTTAATATTTATATTTCAAAATAAACTGCTTCTCATATAACATCAATAACAACTGAAAAAATATACCATTAATAACATCACTGACATATGATATCATACACACATCCAACATGTATAAGTACATAATTTTTATGCAGGCGAAAGTCTCCAAGGATAGGAAAGATTACCCACCTATACAAGTAGTTTCCTTCTGCTATGATACTAAAACTACCTACCAGAGCACTCACCTTACTTAGTAAGCCTTTAGATGAAGTATTACCTCACCGCCAGTACACATATCTTTATTATTTTAAAGGCAAAGGTTTCCGAGAATCGGGATGTCTACCCGCCCATACAAGTTGCATCCCTTTACACTGATACCAAAAAACTACCTAGCAGAGCACTCGCTTTTCTCAACAAGCCCCCGGTGGTATGTTTACCTCGCCGCATGCACACACATGCATTCACAATATGTTATACCATTATTTTTATGCTATAATTAAATTCACATGTGCACAACACATCCACACAAGAATCATGCATCTCATACTTCATCTTCCAATGTCCTCAGTACGTGGCCCACACAGAGCAACTGCGTACATGTCAGTACGTGACCCACACAGGCACCACTACCCACACAGGGTACATAACATGGCCCACACAGGTGCCACCATCCACACAAGATGCATAACATGGCTCACACAAGCACCATTATCCACACACGATATAACGTGGCCCACACAGGCACCACTATTCACTAGTATCAAATCCCCATGACCTACCCGTAGTACATCAGTAGAATAAGCTCCTCGACCTGCCAATGTCATATCATGATTTATATATAGGCAATATAACAACCTCCTCATGCCAACGTTATATTGAAATGCATACGAATAACCACACCAATTAGTTCACACAGACGCATAAATGCATTACCACACAAGTATCCAATAGATCAACACATTCCCACATAGGAGTCAAACATAAAAATTCATTCATCATGTCATAATCATTCTAAACAACCTCTCATGCAAACCCAAATACCACAGAAATTCATATTCAATTTATTAGGGAAAATTACTCTCAAGTCACACGAATTAAATATCATATGCAATTATTCCAAATATAAATCTTAAACAAAATCATCATTTTCTAGTACTCAAGCTATTCTAAAAAATCATATAAATAACTAATAAATTTCATATATTCGTAAATAATCAGTTCACCTTAATAAAATATTGATATAATTTTATTCCCCCTTACTTAATTCCCTGAACCATGCCTGTAGGACTCCTAAAATTATACCCGCGACGCTCACCCAAATCCTGATTCAATCAAATCAACCCCAATAATATATTATGTTAACATTTCCTAATTTACATTAATTAAATAACAATTAATTTCTAAATAACTTATTTATCCTAATTTTGGGGTCTATTTCTACAACGATCCCACAAGAAATTTGTTCCTCTAGACTTGTAGATAATCATCCCTAGATTCTCGTGGTAGTATCCGATCATCAATTTAACTTAAATTTAAGAAAAATTGAGATAAGAATGAGAATTTGCCTTACCCCAGGAGATATGCCCACATTGCTCCTACGACAAATCTACTTCGGTAGATTTGTCGGTGGCGGAGAATGGAGTCTAGTGGTATTTTCAAATTTTCAATTGGGCAAGAATCCGCCGCGAAATCGTAGAGAGAGGAGGAGTGGAGAGCGTGAACTAAGAGAGTTTTTTTTTTTTTTTCCCTTTCTTTCTTTCCCTTTCCTTCTTGTTCTACGTGAATCCTTTTTTTTTTTTTTTCTTTCCTTCTTTTGCTTTCTCCTAGGAAGCTTAGGCACTAAGATTCCTTTTTTTTTTTCTTTCCTTTATCATTTACTTTAAACTTTATTATATAATAACTTTATATATACTTTTATATACATATATATATATAAAATTTATCCATATATGTAATTAAATATACATATATATATATACATATATATATATATATATACCCACAATCCTCAAATTTCTTAATTTAATTAATTTTCTTAATAATAATTAATTAATTAATAATTTTTTAATTAATTTTTTATTTTGTGTCGTTACAGACGATGATGTCATCCACATAAACTTATAGATAAAGAACTGTGCCGGAAGAGTGAAGCATAACAAGGAGGTGTCCGACTGAGAGTTGGTGAAGCCTTTCGAGATAAGAAAATTACGAAGTTCATGGTACCATGTGTGAGGTGCTTGTCGAAGCCCATATATGGCCTTGTGTAAGTAACAAACATGATTAGGAAGATCGGGGTTGGTGAAGTTAGGGGGCTGATCCATGAAAACCGCCTCAGATAAGTAGCCGTGCAAGAATGCATTATTTACATCCAGTTGGCGAAGAGACCAATTGTTAGTCATAGCAAGAGTAAGTAATAATCGAACAGTTGCAGGTTTGACAACTGGGATGTAGGTTCAGAAAAATCTATCCCAGGTCATTGATGGAAACCTTTAGCCACTAAGCGAGCTTTATAACGAGCGATGGACCCATCAGGATTTTTCTTAATTCTATAGACCTACTTACACCCAATAACGTTTTGTGTAGGATTGCGTGGAACAAGAGACCATGTGTGATTGGAGAGTAAGACATTGTATTCATCGCTCATGGCTTGTTGCCAGGAGAGGTGTTGCTGGGCCTATTTGAACATGGAAGGTTCAATAGTGGAAGGAGTGGTGATTGTGTGAAGGTCAAGGATACGTTTTGGCTTGTATGTTATTACGTAGCCCAGTATTATAAGGATGAGGTTGTGTTGGAATGGTAGATGAGATACTTACCTGGGAAGGAGTTGATGCATTCGATGGTAGAGGCGTGGAGGAGGGTCCCGAGGATGAAATGACCTGGTCGGGCGATTCACTCTGATAAGGAGAAGACTCACTATTAGCCAAGCTAGGCTTACAACTTTTGATTTTGATGATAACAAAGTAAGGTTATCTAATATTGTTTTCAAGTGATATTATTTCAAGCAAAGATAATTTACTCAAAATTCAAATATTCTATGAAAGCTCATAGGGATCAAGGAACAAGGAAAGCCTTACATTAATACAAGTGATCCATAATAAAAGCTCAAGGAAGTTTGAAAGATTAGCAACAAAAGAACTCAAAGCAAAGAAGTGTCAAATTTGTTTATAGAACAAGCTTTGTAAGTACTTCAAATTGATTCATGCATGAATATTCATTTTGAAACTCATTAGGCAAAGACACACTTAGAAATCTGAAGTTTTTAAAGTCTTGGAACATGTTTTTCAAAGTTAAACAAATTTATACTCTGAGATTAATCAAACAAAAATGAGAAAGATAAACATGTTTTTAAAATAAGGAAAAGTCTGCTGGACAGATGACTGTCTGTTTGTGGACAGACGACTGAAAAATTTAAAGGGTATTAAATAAGAAGTCAATAGCATGAAAGATGACTGTCAAGCACTTGATAGATGACTATCAGGGCAAAATGAGACGTATATGTGTGTTCTGCCAGTTGACTGCCACAATTCTGGATGTTTTTAAAAGTTGAGTTGTTCAGTGGCAAACAAATGCCACCCTGAGGACAGCCAACTGCCACCTTTCTATGTGTGAAAAATATGCATGAAATACATGGACAGACAACTGCCAGAGATCCCATAGTCGTCTGACTTGCGGCATATTTCAAATTTCTCAACGGGCATATTTTTAAAATTTCAGTTATTTGAAACTCAAATTATTTTAAAACTTGGACCCTACTCCAAGTAAACTTGGGGAACAAGCAAGAAACCTTTTCTCATCTATAAATACCCTCAAAATGCATTGATTTAGACACCAAGTTTTCAAATTAGCAATTAAACTCTCTCTCAAGCACTCTGAAAGTCTTAAAGTTCTTTATTGCTCTCAACATCCACGAAATTCTTAGAAGTTCTGCTAATTGTCTCACTAAGATTGTGCTTCAATTGTTAATTCTTTCATCTATTGAAAGATTCCTACGGTGATAAAACTCTAAAACTTCAATCTGAATTTCGTTATGTGAATTTACTGAAGTATATAGTTTTTATATGTACTTATCATCTCTTGAGGAAAATTCTTGTATGCCTTGTTTTACATCTTTGCAGCAGATTGATAGAGGATTCGAGTGTAGAATCGTTGGACCAAACAAGGGGATATTGTTTAGAGAAGGCGGGCTCTAGCCTTAACAAAGGAGTGTTGTAATTTGTATTGTTCTGCCTGGTAAAGGAACGGTGATAGTAAATCCTTTGGTGGTTTTGCCAAGGGCGAGGACATAGGCTGTGTTGAAGTCGAACCTCGTAAAACCTTGTGTTCTTCTTTCTTCTCTACTCTTTACTTTTCAACAAAATTCATAAATTACGTGGATGCTATATCAAACTCTGAATTCTAAGTGTTTGGTTGTTAAATAGACCAGAAGTTAATTTGTTTTGGTTTTATCAACATTGATTGTGGAAACCGAAAGGGACTACATTGGTTGATCATCCTTAACTTATTAAATTGAAAGTTTATTTAAAAGCTAAACATTGGGAATAAGGTTGTTTGTGAAAATTAACAATAGAGCTTATACAAATTCAGCAAGCTTTTCACAATACTACAGGGTTTTTATTAAGTGATTGATCATTTTGTTTTGATTGAAATTTTTATGATTCAGTTTTTTGATTGTGGTTGAGCATTGATTATTGTTATAACACAAAAGTATTAAAGGGGGAAATAAATTTTTAAAAATCCCAATTCACCCCCCTCTTGGGAAAACTATTCCAGTTTCACTCACCATGTGAAGTGGAAGTAAGAGGAGGAGATGCAGATTCAACTCGAAGGATAGAGGTGACAGGTACTTGGAAGTGATTAAGAGAAGTTGTAGGAGTGGACACCTGAGTTGATTTAGATAACCAATTGGTAAAGGAAGGTAAGATGAAAGGTGACGCAGTGTTAGACTTGATATTCTGAAGGGGAAATGTGTGTTCCACAAAAACGACATGTCTAAAGATGTAGAGTTTATTGGTGGAGGGGTCAAGACACATATAGGCATGATGTGGAGTTGAGTAGCCAATGAATATACAAGAACGGGACCGTAGTTGGAGTTTGTGAGAGGTGTAGGGGTGCAACCATGGATAACACAGATAGCCAAATATTTTCAAGGATAAATAATTAAGTGACTACTTAAAGAGATGAGAGAATGGAGATTGGTTACGTGCTATCAGAGAGTGCATTCAATTGATAAGGTAAACGGCGGCTTGAATTGCTAAAGACCAATATTTGAGTGGAACAGATGCATGATGTAGCAAGGCTAGTGCAGTTTCAACAACATGGCGATGTTTACGCTCAGCCATGCCGACATGTTATGGGGCATGGAGAGGAGATTTGAGATGTTGAATACCAACGCGTGAGAGAAAATGTCCGAGGCTACTGGCTTCGCCACTTCCATCTATATAAACTGTTTTAATCTTTGTAGAAAAATAATTTTCAACAAGAGATTTAAATCGTTCAAATACAGAAGTAACATCCAATTTTTTCTTGATAGGATATAGCCAAGTATATTTAGTAAAGTAATCCACAAAAATAACGTAATAGTGAAAATTATCAAAGGAGGGGAGAGAAGCAGGACCCCAAACAACCATAAATAAAGTTTCTAAAGGTCTAGAACAAGATAAGGATGAGACACCAAAAGGCAGTTTGTGACTTTTATTACATAAGCATGCATTACAATGATGAGACAAGGAACTGGACTTAGAGAAAGGTAGTTTATGAGATGTAATGATTTGATGAAAAATTTTGGAGGATGGATGACTAAGATGACTGTGCCAGAGACTAATGGTGGGAAGTTTAGATCTGGACAGGGTTGTTGTGAGAGTCGAGTGTTGTGGTGAAGAGGTTGTTTTGCTAACTGAAGTGGGCCACTTATAAATGTTTCCTCTATTCCGGCTTTGCACCAAGGATGCCCCTGTGGTTAGATCCTTCACAAGAAAAAAATCAGGAGAAAATTCAATAGAGATGTTATTCTGAAAGCAAAATTGAGAGACAAAAAGAAGATTTTTCTTGATGTTAGGTGCACACAAAACATTATTGAGTTTGAAAGTGGAATCACATGAATTAAGAGTGGTAAATCCAATATGAGTGATAGGAACGTTATTACCATTTCCAACCATGACATCATCATTGCCACCATACTCAGAGTGAATGGATAGGTTATGCAAATCTGAGGTGATGTGATGAGATGCCCCAGAGTCAACTCTCCTACCTGACTGATTACTCGGAGTGTCATGAGTCGTGAAGTTGGCTTGTGGCCAATTGATGGGTAAGGAACGTGATCTGCATACTTTGGCAACATGACCAGACTTGTCACACAATTGACAAACAACTTGAGGTTGATTCCCATTGAAATTAGGTCACCAAGTCGGATTTGAGTAGTTTGACAAGAGTCCTTGAGTTTGTAAACTGCTGGAAAATTTTGGGTTGCCACGGTTTCTATAGGAATTCTGTTGGAGTTTATTGTTGTTGTTCCCTAGGTAGCCATTATTGTTTCCTCTGAATTGAGACTGGTTTGGAAAGGAATTAAAGGTGTCGTTTCTGCTTTTCTTGATGTGTTGCTTTTGTGAATATTAGGCAGTGATGTGAGAGTCTATCAAGCGTAATTTCTTGAGGCTCATTTCATAGTCCATGATTTTTTCTACTAATTCTTCAAAGAATATGGGTGATTCTCTTGCACGTAAGGCAGCTTGGAGTTCTTTGTAATCATCAGTAAGACCATTAAGCGTATGTACCAATATTTCTCCATCACTCATATTGTGCTCAATTATAGCAAGATCATCAATAATGGTTTTAATAATTTGCATAAATTCATAAATGCTCTTTCCTGCTTGATTGACCTTGGTGAGGGAATCAATTAGACTAACCATCTGAGTATTAGATTTGTTGGCATATGTAGTTTTGAGTTTGCGCCACGCTTCCTCTACATTTTTGCATTGAGATACAATTGATCCTGCTGGTCCAGTGACAGTTGTTTGGATAGCAAGAAGCAATAGTCGATCGTGACAAATCCAAATTTTATACTTTGGATCATTAACTGGTGGGCATGGATGAGTTCCATCTACAAATCCCATGAGATCATACCCAAGAAGAAGATTTGTCATCTGGGAGTTCCACATTGAATAGTTTCTGCCGCTTGAAAGTTTGGAAGTAATAAATGTGGATGTATTGATTAAGACAACATGAGTATTTTCGCCAGCAGATATAGTTGTAGCTTCACTGGATTCATCCGTAATTAAAAGATGGGAGAAGATAGGCTAGTTGTACGTATATATAGGAGTACAAGAGTTTGGGTTTTATTAAGGGAAAATTTGGAAGAGGACAAATGGCTGGAAAAGTGAATGAGGAGATGGGTGCAAGGCCCGTAGTATGGGTCTTTAGGAAGGGAGTATTTAATGGATGGGTTGAATTATTGTATTGGAAGTGGGGCTGGAATTGTTGAAATGGAAGTGGGGCTTGAATTGATAGATTGGAGATGTAGAGAGTATTTAATATATGGAGTGGTGTCAAGAGAAATATTTAATTGGAAGTGGGGCTTGAATTATTGAATTGGAGATACAGAAGAATATTTAATTACATAGTGGTGTTAGGAGAGATGTTGAATTGGACCTTGAAATGTTTGAATTTGAGATGAGGGCTATGCTACACAGCTGCGGTAGAGAGTTTCCGGGGAAGACGCCGCAGGTGTTGTTGTTGCTACCGGAGCGGGGTGGCGAAGAAGCAGTTGTCATTGCAACTATTGGCTCTGGCGAGGGAGCACTGGTCGAAGCTACAACGAGTAGGGTGGTAGGAGGAAGAGACGTAGTTTTGGTCGCAATCAACCCATAGGAACTCGCTGCTGAGATCAAGGACGAGAGACAAACCACGAATTTTCTATGGAAGCCGAAGGCAGAAGCAAGCTAGGAGGGAGGTGAAATATGGGTGCGTCCGAGCACCCAGAATAGAATATGGCACCGGTGAGGGAAAATTTCACGGCGTAGATTCGTCAGCGGAGAGGTCGCAGTGACTTGTCAATTTTAGGAATTAGTGGGCTCTGATACCATAAAGAAAATTATTAATTTGTATATATTCTTATTCATAATACATTGTTGTACATGGCATTTTATACATAGTCAATGATGAATGCGGGAGCTATACACAATGAATTCAGAGTAATCTCAGCCAAGATTCACGGAGATAATGGAGGCTCAACCGGTGGAGTGATTGACGGCTTGATTGGAGAAGCAATGGTAGGTGTTGACTTATCACCAAGCAATAGTTGTTAACCGAAAGAAAATAAGGAGGCAATCCGATCTTCAGTTTAGAAGATAGCTACACTGGTGGACGGAAACTCTATAAAGAGTTATCCTGTGTCATGGTTCGCATATGAAAAAACATCAATTATCCTATTTTCTTACTGCTATCATTTCAATTCTTTTACATGCTATCATTTTGAGCTACAAAAAGACTAGGGTCTCATCATATCTTCCTCTCCTTCCTCATCCACTAGCACTGTTACTCCCTCCTCTTCTACCACTACAATCACTCCACTTTCCAATATTGTTTCAATCAAATTGACTACTGATAATTATCCCATTTGGAAGGCACAATTAGTGCCCTATTTCAGTGGCCATAATCTATATGAATACGTTGATGGTACGTCCAAAATCCCTTCCTAAACTATTGTTGCTCCGCATCCTGAAATGTGTGCAACACTCAAATTCCAAATCCTGCGCATACTCACTGGGTGCGACAGGACAATTTCATCTTGAGCATTCTCATGTCTTCTATGACTAAGAGTGTCTTAGCCCAAGTTATCTCTCATGCAACCTCTTATAAGGTTTGGTGAGCACTTGAGACAAATTTCTCTTCACAATCTAGAGATCGTACCATCCAAGTTCGAACTCAACTTACAAATGCAAAGAAAGGTAGTCAATTTGCCAATGATTATTTTTTGTCGATCAAAAAATTAGTTGATGAACTTGCTATGGCCAGCCAACCTCTCTTTTGTGACGACGTCATTTCTTATGTTCTTGTTGTATTAGGGCATGAATATGATAGCTTCATGTCCTCCATCTATGCTTGCACTAACCAGGTCACACTTGAGGAGGTCTACTCTCTGCTTATTGTTACTGAATCTCGGCTAAACCACCATCATCTTTCTGCTCCACCACCACTTGCTGAGGCGAATGTTATCCAGAGACTGTAAAAACCCCCAAAAAGAGATATAAAATATTAGTGGATTAATTTCCAAAAAAAAAATAATAATAATAATTAATTAATTAATTAATCGAATTTAAAAGAAAAAGAAAAAAAATTAATTAATTAAAATTTATTATTATTTTTATTAATAAAATATATTATTATTAATATTAATTAAATATATTATTATTATTATTATTATTATTATTATCCTCCTCCTGAAGCTTGCTAGAAGCTTCAGGAGATTCAATTTTAATTTGAATCTCTTCTTCTATCTTCTTCAGCTATCTTCTTCTTCTTCTTCTTCTTCTTCTTCTTCTTTATTCATTTATTTATTTATTCTTTACCTGCAACTCTCAGAACTCTCTCTCTCCTCACATTCTCTCTCCCCCTCTCCTAGATTTCGTGACGGATTTTCGCTCGATCGAAAATCTAAAGATACCATTGGACTCCATTTGCCGCTGCCGTCATTTCTACCGGAGCGGATCGGTGGTAGGAGCGGCGTAAGCGTATTCCCTAGGGTAAGCCATTTTTCCCTTTTTCTTTAATTTCTTGCAAAATATAAGCCCAATTGACAAACGGATACCACCACGAGAATCTAGGGAGGATTCTCTACAAGTCTAGTGAGACGGAATTCTCGTGGGGATGTCGGGCCAAAACCCCAAATTTGGGGTGCGGCGATTATTAAGGGGCTTATTTTTAATTAATTAGCATTAATTTAGAAATGCTAAAATATTAAGCATCTAAGACTGAAGTAGGATTTCTGAAATTTAGGGCTCGGGTGAGCGCCGCGGGTGTAATTTTGGGACCCGCAGGCAAAATTTAGAAAATTAAGTAGGGATATTAAACAATAGTTTAAATATTAATTTGAGGTATATGGAGCCTAAGGAAGGCTATATGAGTATTATTTTGGAGAAATAGATTAATTAATCTGGGAAAAAATGTAAATTTTAGGAGTTGAATTTCGGGCGCTAAGGGCGTAGGATTTGGGTCCTAAGGAATTTCTCAATAGTCAGGTAAGGGAATAAACTAAAGCAATAATTTTCCATACAAATTATTATTGATTATATGTAAATTTATTTTCAGAAAAGCATATGTTATATTGTGTATTACGAATAAAATGTACGATTGGGAAAATACTGCTATGATGATTAAAATGTATATGTATGTATGAGATGTAAGTAATTCACGATTTTAGAATATAAAGTATGACTTTTAACAGCATATGTGTGGCATGAATATTATTTTGTGTGAAATGTATTATGATGTGAAAGATTTTACGAACAAAGCATGATTTCAGGTATTATGAAAATATGAGTTATGTTGTGATGGTTTTGACGATTATGTAATAAATGATGTATTTTCAGAATATATATACCTGAAACAATTTTGGCGCGAGGCCATATATTTATGTTATCGGCACGAGGCCGTATTTATGTTTTTGGCCCGAGGCCATATATTTATATTATTGGCACGACGCCGTATTTATGTTATTGGCGCGAGGCCATGTATTTATGTTATCTGCACGAGGCCGTATTTATGTTATTGGCGCGAGGCCACTTATTTATGTTTTTGGCACAAGGCCGTAATTACTATATTTTCGACACGAGGCCGTAATGATGTTATATATATGATCATGTATTATATGTTATCACCACCAGGATGTTAGTTTAGTTCAGTTCAAGGGCTCGGTACCGTAGCTACATGTGTAGATCAGATATCTACGTCAGATTAGTGCTAACCATCCCACGAGGGGATGGGAGATGGATAGTCGATGTGGCTTTCAGTAGAGTGTGGACGTCCACCTGGCAGTCCAGACCAGGGTGTGGCGGGCTCATCGTACTTACAGACATATTTGATTCGGCAGTGGTCGGCTAGCCATTGTCGGGTCCCGCCTTCGGGCTACACAACCCGTCATGGGGGGTAATAGATGACACCAACTAGCTAGTCATCTTGGGTTTGTTTTCAGTACTACAGTTATAACATATGATTTTATGTATGTTATGATTAATTAACAGATGTGAAAATATATGTTTACCCAGTACGATATGATGATGTTTATAGAATTATGAAATGTACTATATACATATAAATGCATTCAAATATTCATGTTGCCACACAGCTGTATTTAGTTTATTTTCCCTTACTGAGAAGTGTCTCACCCCTAAACTTAATTAATTTTTCAAGAGCCCCTGAAAGACTGGCGGCTCAGGGCCGCCGTTGAGCTAGTGAGATTACCCTGTGAGAAGGGTAAGATTTTGTAATAGGGTCAGAGTTATTTTGTGTTTGGCCCTAGAGATATTTGGATGTATGTGAGGATGTAAAGAATGCTCTGGTATTATGTTTTATGATTGGATGTTTGAGATTTTATGTTTACCGCTGCTAGGTTTTCCGCTGTGTTTGACAGGTGTCCCCGCTACCCACGGGTTCAGGTTGACCATTTTATTTATTATGTGATATTTTATGTTAAGAAATTGAGGGACGTTGCAGAGACAGTCGCAACAAACCAATAATAGGGGCGAGGTGGCTCTCGTGGTAGAGGACGCCTTAACAATTCTCAGGGAGAGGGTTCTTCCTCCTATAATCGCAGTGACACATATTCTTCTTCTACATTTGTGTGTCAAGTTTGCAATAAACCTAGCCACTCCACTCGTAAGTGCTACCATCACTTCAATCTCACCTATCAGGATCCTCCTCATTCTCAGAATAAAAAAGCCTTGGTTGGAGCTAATAATGATGGCTGGGAGAATGACTGATATGCAGACATAGGTGTTACTCACCATATCACACATGATATGGTCAATCTGAACCTAAAGAGTGATGACTATGATGGTACAGACCAACTTCAGGTTGGCAATGGTCAAGGTTTGTGTATCTCTAAAACTGTCAATTCTACTCTTAATACATCATCTCATTCTTTTGTGTTAAATCAAGTCCTCTTGGTCCCTCAAATTCAAAAAAAATTACTTTATGTTCAAAATTTCTATATTGATAATAATGTTTATTTCAAATTTCATGACAAATATTTTCTTATGAAGGATTACTTAGCGAACGTCCTTCATCGAGGTCAAGTTAGTAATGGTTTATACCATTTTCCAACACCAATGTTCATCCTCAAGCCCTTTCAAATATTCTTGTTTCTTTTTATCAATGGCATTGTCGACTTGGCTATGCTGCTCCTCTAGTTGTTCAATGTGTTATGTCCTTGAATAAGCTTCTAGTTGATAAAATAAAGAGGCACACTGTGTGCCCTGATTGCCAATTAGCCAAGAGCCATGCTTTGCCTTTTAGCACTTTTAATTATGTTTCTCATCCTCCATTAGACTTCATTTTCACATATGTATGGGGTCCAACATCTGTAGCCTCAACTGCAAGTACTCGGTACTATGTTACCTTTCAGGATAATTATTCAAAAATTTTATGGTTATTTCCAATTAAATTAAAGTCTTATGTTGAGCGTGTTTTTCTTCAATTTCAATGTCATGTGGAAAAATATTTTGCATGTAAAATAAAGGCCTTACAATCTTATTGGGGTGGTGAGTATCATAGGCTACATAATTATTTTCAAGAAAATGGCATTGCACATCGTCTTGCATGTCCTCATACTCACCAACAAATGAATTCAATTGAACGAAAGCATAGACAAATTGTTGAAATTGGACTTAGTATGTAATCACATTCGAATTTACCTCTAATTTACTAGGAAGATGCCTTTTACACTGCAACTTATTTAATTAATCGTCTTCCCACACCCATTCTCAACAATTTGTCACCTTATGAAATGATCTATCACCAAGTCCTTGATTTTTTTTTTCTTACGGGTCTTTGAATGTGCATGTTGGCCTAATCTTAGACCATATAACAAACATAAATTGGATTTCCAAAGCAAATCATGTGTTTTCCTTGGCTATAGTGTTAATCACCATGGGTACAAGTGTCTTGACTTATCAATTAGTCGAGTTTATGTGTCTCGTCATGTAATCTTTGATGAAAATTTGTTTCCTTATATGAAAAATATTCACCGTCCAACTCATTCACACATGTTGCCTTGCCTATACATCTCAAATTAGCCCCTTTTTCCAGAATTAAAGATCTTCAATCCAAGATCGTACCATATAAAAATAACCTTAATGTGCCTCTAGTGTCTCACTCTGTAGGAACAGATGAAGAAGCACATGTAAGGCCTACTAATTCTGCCTCCAAGTCTGTCATAATAACTGTCGATACCTCTCGACCCTCAAGCATACTAGAGGATACAACTCAGCAAGCCTCAGATCCTATTGCTTCACAACGAAGCATTAGAACGCATGCCATGGTTACCAAATCAAGGAACAATATTTTTAAACCAAAAGCCACCTCTGATGATTTTGTGAGGTATCCCCTACCAAAAGCCTTACTTAGCTCTCTTGATTCTACTAATGTAGAACCATCATGATGCAGTCTATTGTATTGAATTGTATTTGCACAGTAGAATAAAAATGCAGCAATTAATGAAAACCAAATACAGAACACACCCACGTTGTAACACCCCGAACCCTTAAACCCGGGTTCGGTGCATTATACCTGATCAAATCCTGATATTCCATAATCCATAATATACGCAGTAGAAAACATAAGCATAATCTCCATAAATATAATATTATAATACTAGAGTTTACTATTTCTATCTATTATCCATATTAATCATCCATCACCTGCATTTCCATATATACACATGTCTCCAAAACATTTCAGTATTCACAATTATTCCTTCCTCAATAGACTTAAAACATGACAACATAAAACATAAACTTTATACAACCCATAGCATATAAAAAATATACCCTTTCTATTTACAATTCTCAAAAGACTATAAACCTTTGAGCTCCCTAAGCCTGACCTCAAGGATGTCCTAAAAAATAAATAATCATATTCGGGTGAGACACATCTCAGTAAGGGAGGAAACAAAATATTAAAAACAGCGTGTGGCTAACATGAGGTATATAAATATTATTTTAATAACATTTGCAAATCATTATCATAACACTGAAATCATTCTCTAACCCTAACCAAACACGTGCAAAAGATTTAACCCACGAGATTACCTAAGGATAAGGGTGATTATCCGCCCATACAAGTAGCACCCCTCTACTCTGATACTTAGGCAACCCGAAGGTCACTACTGAAGCATACCAGGGCACTCACCTTACTCAGTAAGCCCTCAAGTATTAGATTAATCTCGTACTCACATAGTTCAACAAAAGTTTGCTAGCGAAGGCACCAAGGATAGGGAAATCTACCCGCCCATACAAGTAGGTTTCTTTTGCCCTAGTACGTTATGCAACTACTACCATATCTAAAGTTACTAGCACATTCGCCTTTCTCAGCAAGCCCTTAGACAAAGAGTACGTCTCACCCAATCGTAACACGTGCTAATAGCATAAATACTTCTAATAACATAATACGTTATTCTTTCTATCATTACTCAACCATTCACATCTATTCATGTTCATAGCTTAAACATTTCATTGCATTTCACTTTAAATGACTCTTTCCATTTATACCATTCACATTTCACATTTCATTCCATTATCATTTTATTGCCATTTCATTGCATTTTTCTTTCTTTCATTTGTACTACAGCTGGTCTTTAGTCATCATCAGTTAGTCTACAACTCATTTTAGATTCATTCCTTGAATCTGCTAACATGGCTCTTTTCAGCTGTCTTACATTTACATGGTTGCATTAACATACACAAGCAACATAGTCCATATCATATTTTATTCTTAATGCTTTACTTACTTAGCATGCATCTCATACATTTAACATATATTTATACAGAATATACATTTACTCATGCCACACTCAATTTAGCAATAAAATTTATACATGTTTCTTGTAAAATAAGTCAACCCACATTTAACGTTTATATGTTGAACATACTATTCATTTCTTACATAATTTCCCATAAAATACCTTTCACTTCATCAGTTTATTTTCACATATACATAACTATATAAGCAGTTCTAGGCTTAGAAAACATAATTTACATCGTTGGCATTTTTAATAATCCACACCAAAACATATACATAAATATAACATAATTTATTACCTTAAATTCATAAAATATGATTTTAATATACAATTTCCCCTTACCTGACTTCTAAACTACGCCGGCAGGACCCCCGAACTGATACCCATGGCGTTCACTTGGACTCTAAATCCAAAAATCTTAGTTTAATTAAAATAAACTCCAACTGACTCAAATCTTAAGAAAAAAACTTATTTAGTACTTTGTAAGCTCCAAATAACAATATTTGTTAAGAAATTCCCAAAATAACTCACTTACCCTAATTTTGGGATGTTTCCCAAACCTTTCAAACCAACGATCAACTCCTACAGCCTTGCAGAGAACGATCCTACAAACCTCGTGATGGTTTTGGATTGTTAAATCAAGTTAGAACCAGCCCGAAATCAAAGAGAGAAGGCTAGGGAAACCATTTTTTAGAGACAGAAAGTGAAGGTTCCCAAATTTCCTTACTGAAAATGAGAGAAATTCAATTTATAGACAGGGCTTCGTCGACGAGACACGTGGGTTCGTCGACAAGCCACTATATATACTTAGTCGACGAGAAGATACTTTCGTCGACGAAATTCAGAGTTTTAAATTACTCTCTCGGGATTATTTCGTCGACAAGGGACTAGAGTTCGTCGACGATCTATAGAAGGACACTCGTCGGCGAAGACAGGACATTCGTCGGCGAGGCATACTATTCCTTCTAAAATCTTTCCTTCCTTTTTCCCTTATTATCCATTAATCCATTTCATTTATTATACTTCCTAATTATTTTAATAATTTTAATTCTCTGAGTCATTACACATGTAGTATATATGAGATCAAAATTAACAACACAAGGAATTACGTGGTTCAGCAATGCCTATATCCACTGGAGCAATTGGCAAAGTACTTTACTATCTTGGTGTCAAAAGACACTTACAATGATCTTCTTACAATGCAAATACACATAGAACAGTGTTGTTGACCTTATAGGTCACACCCAGTTTTGATAATGACAAATACTCTTGGTATTTGATGATCTTCGAGTTTGTGTGCAGGTATATAATTAGAAGATCATATCGATAGCACATGGCAACTTGAAGAAAATGAAGACCCAGAATGTTTTTTAATTGTTGTAATCTATAGGTCCCCACACTTAGTGCACATTGTCCCCACAAATGCATATTTTATCTGGGGAATTAATTGAAGTAAAATTGGGAAAAATTAAAAAAATATATGAGAGGTCGGGCGACTGAACCCCTGGAGTTCAAAACTCCTCGGGCCCCGAACTACTGGAAAGTCAGCAGTTTGACCAGGTTTCTGGCGACCGAATCTATAATGAACATATCACCCTCGGGCTGTCGAACCCATGTCAGAGAGCTTTTTCACCAACCCGGGCACCCAAACCTTTGCGTTCAAAATGGCCTCGGGTGACCGAACTTGCTGGTTCGATTAACCAAACTCAGCTTCGGGCACCCAAACCACGGACAGAAAGTTTCTGTCTTTGGTTCAGCCACCCAAACCTTTCTTCGGGCACTCGAACCTTTAAAAATTGATTTTATGACTAAGTCTATTCAAGCACCCGAACCTCAGACTGGGCACCTGAATCTCGCGAGTTAAATTATTTTTACTAGGGATAAATTTTAATTAAATAGGGTTAATTTTTACTAAACTTCTTTAACAAATTTTAGAATACCCTATGTGTCCCCCAACGGTCATAATTTACCCATTCTCTATATATAGTTCATTTGCAAAAATTAGTGGTGATTAGCAAATAAGATTAGCAAAAGACTCTCTCAAATTTCCTAAACCCTATTTGTTCATTCCAACCCCATAACACTCAAACACCTTCATTCCCTTGATAAATCTTATTTATTTATTGCTTAGTATTGCTCATACTCCCATTGCTTTACTCGGTTGATTGATATTGATTTTGGGGAGTTAAGCAAGGTTTTCCCACAAATTTCATTTAATAAATCTTGTGTTGGGAAAAGCCTAGTAGCTTAAGGATCTTTGCATTGTCATTGCAAAGATTCCTATAGCTTGATTTTGTTGTGCAAAATATTTTTAACAAGCTATATTATTCTTTCAAGCAACTCTTGAGCATATTACATTGAAGAAAATATTTTGAGTTGTTTTGAATATTTGCAGCATCTTTGAAACCATGGTTTATTATTAAGATTTGATATTTACTATTTCAAAGAAATAGCTTGATTAGAACACTCTTGAGCATGTTAACGATTATATCTTGTTGAGTGTAGCTTGTACAAAAATACACATCACTGAGCTTACATTTACCTACATTGTTGATGTGCATTTGATTGATTAAGTATACTGCGCGTATCTGGGTACACATCTGCTTTACATGAAAGCATAATCACTGTACCATTTCGTTGTATTTCAAATACTGTTGTATTTCTAGGCACAGGCCTAAAGAGGGAGACTAGTCCTTTGAAATAGTCCCGAATTGGCTTAGACCCGATTAGGAAAGTTAGGTGCACCATCGTGGTAAGGCATGTTGGTTGAGGTCAGCCCTTTAATTGACTTGGTTAAGGTTGAGGTCAGCCCTGTGGTAATTGACCTAGTTGTAATCAATGCCACTCCACCCATTAAGTGAGCCATTAGTGGAATCCTCGGGCTTGCAAGTTAGAGGCAGGGACGTAGGCACAGTTGGTCGAACCCCAATAACATATCATGCGTGTTCTTTACATTTCTACAATTTATTTACAGCACATGTATGTTTTATTGTGAATGATGCGTATGGTTTAAATTTCCACATTTTATATTAATCTGCGCATTTGGGATTGCATAGACTGATCCTAGGTTGTGATATTCTACTAACATCTGGTTTAACCTAGGAATAAATTCTAAAATTCCAATTCACCCCCCCCCCCTCTTGGGAATACACCAAAGCTAACAAGTGTATATATAAAGTTCCCTGAGGGTTTCCCTCCAAACCCCAACCAACTTAATGTCCATTGTTTAAAATTCAAAAAATTTGCACTGGGTTCCTGAGCCAAACTGTCAACTGATTGAGACAAACTATCGACGGTTTCAGATAGAATGTAAATTGTCTGAATTCTAGTACCAAACCGTCGATGGTCCTAGCCAAACCGTTGATGGTTTCCCGGGTGTTCCTGAGCACATTGATTTTTCACTATGTCTTCTCCCTGTACATGCATCCCATCAAGTATATGAGCCACATATCACCACAATCTCCACCTTGACGAGTATACGCCCCTTAGGAGAACCCAAAAACATAGTCCGTTTCTCCACCTTGACCTTAGGACGTTAAGTTGAGGACCATCTCCTTTATAACACTTGGAGACATGAAGTAAGTCCAAGCAATGCTGGAACTCTTCAGTGGAAACCGACTTTGTCAAGATATCTACTGCATTCTCGGATGTGTGAACTTTCTTAAGTACAAGTTCACCTGAAGAAGTCAATACCTAGACCCTGTGGAACCTTACATCAATATACTTAATTCTAGCCTGATACACTTAATTTTTAGCCAAATAGATGACACTCTGACTATCACAACGCGTCACAACTCCACCTTATTGTATACCCAGCTCCTTGACAAAATCAATAAGCCATAACGCTTCTTTTGCAGCTTTGACGACTACCACATATTCAAACTCAGTTATAGACAATGCCACCAGGGATTGTACCATGGACCTCCAACAAATAGGTCCTCCCACAAGGGTGAATACATAACCCATTATAGACCTTCTATCATCCATATCTCCTACATAATTAGCATCAACAAACCCCACAACTGATGGACTATCATGTTGCTTTCCGAACATGATACAATAGTTAAAAGTACCTCGTAAGTATCTAAAAATCCATTTGACGGCTCCCCAATGTTGTCTACCCGAATTAAAAAGAAACTTACTCACCACACTTACTGCATGTACCAATTCTGGTCTTGTATATACCATGGCATACATTAAACTCCCCACAACACTAACATAGATGACCTTTGACATGTCCCGAATCTCAACATCTGTACTTGGCCATTCAACGGTAGACAATTTAAAGTGATTCTCTAGAGGTGTACATATCATTTTAGCATCAGTCATGCTGAACTTTTCCAACACCTTCTCCATATAACCGCCCTGAGATGACCACAACCTCCCTACAGTTATGTCCCAGTGAATCTCCATCCTAAAAATCTTCTTGGCTACACCAAGATCCTTCATGTCAAACTCTTTATGCAACAAAATCTTCAACAGATTAACCTTAGTTATTTCCTTCGCAGCTATTAGCATGTCATATAGTAATAAGAAAATTATGAGAACCATCATCAAGGTCTTTCACATACACGTAGCAATCATACTCATACCTCATGTAGCCTATTTGGATCATATAAGAATAAAACTATTTGTACCATTGCCTCGAAGGCTATTTCAGCCCATAAAGAGACTTATTCAGTTTGCAAACTAAGTGTTCTTGCCAGGGTTGACTGAATCCCTCTAACTATACCATATAGATATGCTCCTCCAAGTCACCATAGAGAAATGATGTCTCCACATCCATTTGTTCCAAATGTAGGTCATAGTGAGTTACTAATCCCAACACTATCCTGATGGAAGTGTGTCGGGCCACAGATGAGAAGATCTCAGCATAATCTACTCCCTTCTTCTGTGAGTACCCCTTTGCCACTAACCATGCCTTGAATTTCTCTTATTCCTTTTCTAAAATTGCTTCCTTCTTCCAATATACCCATTTACAGTCTATCGCCCTTTTCTCATCTAGAAGCTCCACCAAATCCCAAGTCTGATTCTTATGCAGCGACTCCATTTCCTTAATCATAGCACCCATCCACCTACTTTTCTTCTGACCGTGCACTACCTTTTGAAAAGTAGTCGGATCCTTGCAACTTGTAATGAAAGCATAAGATACCTGATCATCAAATCCATACCTGGGCAGTGGTCTAATAGTGTGCCTGAATCTCTGTATAGGAAAACTGTCGACTTGCTAGTTTCTTGAGCTAGAACTCCCTGCAAACATGGGACCAAGATCATTGCCCTGAGTTTCTAACTCCATTTGCACACCATGCTCATATCTGCTCTAGTTTTTTGGCTCCTATTTCTTTTCATCATCTGTTTGAGTATGCTTCACTATAGCTTTCTCATCGAAAACTACATCTCTACTGATCACCACCTTGTTTGCCTTCAGATCCCACAGCTTGAACCCCATCACACCTTTCTAATACCCAAAAAAGACACAATGTAATGCCCCAAACCCTTAAACCCGGTCCGGCACGTTATACCTGATAAAATCATGATAATCCATAAATCAATGAGTAGCAAAAAACATAAATATAATCCTCAATCATATAATACCAGAGTTTTCCTATACTTGCCTACCAACCATAATAAATTAATCATCCACCTATATTCAACATATAAACATATCCCCAAAAACATCTAGTATTCACAACCATTCCTTTCTTATCAACCTTAAAACACAAGACATAAAACATAAAATATTTACATTCCCAAAAACATCATTAAAATATTTATACCCTTTTTCTTATATCTCCCAAAAATGCTATAGAACCTCGAGTTCTCTAAGCTCGATCTCGAGGAGGTCCTGAAAAAGATACATTCATATTCGGGTGAGACACATCTCAGTAAGGAAAGAAACAATATATTAAAACAGCGTGTGGCTAACATGAGGTTCATAAATATTATTTTAATAATATTTGCAAAAAGTTATCATAAACACTGAAATCATTCTCTAACCCTAATCAAACACATGCAAAATATTTAACCCCCACGAGTTTACCCAAGGATAGAGGTGATTACCCACCCATACAAGTAGCACCCCTCTGTTCTGATACATTTGGCAACCCAAGGGTCGCTACTGAAGTATACCAGGGCACTCACCTTACTTAGTAAGCCCTCAAGTATTAGATTAATCTTGTACTTACACAGTTCAAACAAAGGTTTACCAGCGAAAGCCCCAAGGATAGGGAAATCTACCTGCCCATACAAGTAGGTTCCTTCTGCCATAGGGCGTTATGCAGCTACTGCTACATCTGATACAACTAGCGCACTCACCTTTCTCAGCAAGCTCTCGGGCGAAGAGTATGCCCTGCCTCAGTTGTAACATATTCTATTAGCATAAATACTTCTAATATCATAATACATTATTCTTTCTATCATTATTCAATCATTCACATATGTTCATGTTCATAGCTTTAACATTGCATTGCATTTCACTTTAAGTGACTCTTTTCCATTTACATCGTTCACATTTCACATTTCATTCCATTGTCATTTCATTGCCATTTCATTCCATTTTCATTTCATTCGTTCGTACTACAGCTGCTCTTTAGCCGTCATCAGTTAGTTCACATAGAAATGCACTAGAATCTGCTAACACTGCTCTTTTTAGCTATCTTACATTTACATGGTTGCACTAACATACACAAGTAGCATAGTTCATATCATATTTCATTCTCAATGCATTACTTACTTAGCCTGCATCTCATACATTTAACATATATTTGCACAGAACTTACATTTACCCATGCCACACAATTTAGTAATAAAATTCATACATATTCCTTGTAAAATAAGCCAACTCACATTTAGTATTTGAATACTAAAAATATAATTTCCATTTCTTACTTAATTTTCTAGAAAATACTTTTCACTTTCGTTAGTCCATTTTCACATATACATAGCTAAATAAGTGATCCTAGGCTCAGAAAACATAATTTACATGGTTGGCATTTTAAAACTCATACCAAAACATATACACAAGTATATTCCTTACCTAATTTCTTGAACTACGCCAACAGAGACCCCGAAAAATACCTGCGGCGCTCACCCGGACCCTAAATAAAAAATCCTAATTCCATTAAATCAATCCTAAATAAAATACTATTTTAACATTTTCTAGACCCATAAATTCTAAATAAATAATTATACCCTCAAATATAACCATTTACCTAATTTCTCAAATCCCACTTTCGCTTTGGAGTGGGGTTTAGAAAACCCAAATTAGAAATTTACTCACGCCAAAATGACGACGATCGCAACTAGGACCACGTAGTGGTGTCTGATCGTCGATTTAAAGGCAGATTTAAAGAGAAATTAAGGATTTAGAGGGAATATACCTTTCCCCAGGAATGGTGCCTACGCTGCTCTCATGACAAATCCACTCTAGTAAAAATGTCGGTGGCGAAGTTAGGAATCCAGTACCTTCCATTTTCTAATCGGCCGAATATCCGCCGAGAAATTAGAGGTGAGAGAGAGAGGGAGACGAAGGAGTGAGAGAGACGTGAAGAGAGTGGTGGCCGCTGAGCTTCTGTTTCTAATTGAAACAGATTCCTATTTCAATCCATAACTTACAGGTTAAGCTTTCTTTCTTTATTTATTTTTTTTCCTTTACTTACTTTTACATAACATCATTTTATATACTTATATATATTTACTTAACTTAATTAATTCAAGTTAATAATGTTTAACTAATTAATTAATTACTAATAAATAATTTTAATTTAATTTAATTCTTTTTTTAATATTCCCTTTATTTGTTTATTTAATACATTAATTTAATAATTTTTAACTAATTAATTGATTAATAATTTTAATTAATTAATAATATTTTTTTATTTAATAACTTTTTTCCTCGGGTTATTACACACAATGTCTAGACTTTACATCAAGTTTCGATATCTCCTTACTAGACATGTGTACATAGGTTGGACAACCAAATACCTTCAATCCAAAGTGTCTACCGCATTTTTCGTCAATACCTCCTCTGCCACTTTCCCCTCTAGTGATGTCCTTGGTGATCAGTTTACCAAGAAACAAGTCATACTAACTGCCTTGGTTTAGAAGTTCTTCGCTATCCCAATATTAAGCTTGAGACACCGAGCTCTCTCAACTAGAGTCCGTTTCATCCTTTCAGCCACACCATTTTGTTGAGGTGTACGATGAACAGTGAAATGTCTCCTAATGCCCTACTTCTCATAAAACTCCATAAACCAAGGGTCAGTGCCCTCGGTCCCATTGTCTGATATGAGGCATTTAATTCTTCTCCCAGTCTGGTTTTCCACTTCAGCTTTCAACAACTTGAACCTTGAAAACGTATCTGACTTGTGCCACATGAAGTACACCCAGATCTTTCGTGAGTAGTCATCAATAAAACTCATAAAATACACATGTCCTCCCTATAATGCTATTTTCACTAGCCCCCAAATATCAGAGTGTATGTAGTCAAGAATACCTTCCATCTTATGTATATCTACTTTGAACTGCACCCTGCTTTCCTTCCTAAGAACACAAAACTTGCAAAAGTTCATCTTGCATATTTTCATACTCTTCAAAAGCTTCCTTTTGTGAAGTTCTTTTATACCATGCTCACCCATATGCCCTAACCACATATGCCACAATATAGTTTCATCAAATTCAAAATCTACGGTTGCACCTTCACCTACAACTGTAATGCCCAGTAATGCATAAATATTTCCATCTAAATTTTGACCTTTCATCACCGTTAGATTGCCTTTGCACACCTTCATAACTCCACTTTCGGATTTGTAACTTAATCTATTACAGTTTAAAGTGCCTAATGAAATTAGACTCTTCCGTAGGTTCGGAATGTGTCTTGCATCACATAGAGTTCTTACACCACCATCCAACATTTTAATTCATACATCTCCTATACCACTGATTTTACATGAAACATCATTGCCTATAAGAACTAAACCTAAATTAACCAACCTGTAAGTGCTGAATCACTCCTTGTTTGGAGTCATGTGGTAAGAACACGCCGAGTCTAGGATTCAAGAGTCTGTAGGGCAATCCGACCCCAACGAAACTAAAAGTATGCCACCATCGCTGCATTCTGAATTTCCTTCTTTAACTACATTTGCTGATTTTGAAATGCCTTCTTCCTTTTTAGCATTCCCTTTCTTCCATTCCAAACATTCCGATTTTATGTGCCCCTTTTTGCTACACTTAAAACACCGGATTTCCTTTTTTCTTCTTAGACTAAGATTGGTATTTATTTTGACTCAATCCATTTCTGAATTTTTCTTTCTCACATTCATGGTTACCCTTCACCACAAGCCATTCACTGTGTGAAATTTCATCGTTGACTTTATTTCTTTTATAAAAGCCTAACAACATGCTTGTCACCTCTTCCAAATTCATGGTCTCTTTACCCCATGTAAGAGTCGTAACCAAGTTCTCATACGTGTGAGATGTTGGCAGGGAATTCATTAGCAACAACGCCTTGTCATCTTCCTCAAATTTAACGTCAACCCACATTAAATCACTTATGATTTGATTGAATGCGTTGATATATATGCTGGTTCAAATCCGAACCCTCCACAATCTTAATCCAATAAAGCCTTTGCTTAAAAAAGAGTTTATTCGTAAAAGACTTAGACATGTACCAACTTTCAAGCTTTTTCCATACAACCACAGGAGAATCCTCTTCCATAACGTGATACAACACGTCATCTGCTAGACACAATCTGATAGTAGCTACCGCCTTTGTGTCTAATTCCTTCCAATTTTCTGCATTCATGCCTTCTAGTTGAACACCATATAAGGCCTTCACCATCTATTGCTGCACAAGCAAATCCTTCACCCTTCTCTACCATAAACCAAAATTCCTAGTTCCATCAAACTTGACAACGTCAAATTTCGTAGACAAAGTACCCGAAGCCATTACCACAATTGCTCTGATACCAATTTTTTATATTGAATTGTATTTGCACAGCGGAATAACAATGCAGCAATCAATGAAAACAAAATAAAAAACACACCCACACAGCATATATGAAAGCAAAATTAATAATACTAAGAATTACGTGGTTCGACAATGCCTACATCTACGGGAGCAATCAACAAAGTACTTTACTATCTCGGTGTCAAAGGACACTTACAACGATCTTCTTACAATGCAAATACACCCAGAACAATGTATATATAAAGTTCCTGGAGGGTTTCCCTCCAAACCCCAACCAACTTAACATCCATTGTTCAAAATTCAAAAATTTGCAATGGGTTCCCGAGCCAAATCGTTGACAAATTTGGCCAAACCATTGACGGTTTCAGATAGAATGTAAATTTTTTGAATTCTGGTGCCAACCCGTCGACGTTCCTAGCCAAACCGTCGATGGTTTCCTTGCTGCTCCTCAGCACATTGATTTTTGTCTATATCTTCTCCCTATACATGTAACACTCAAAAATTTCTGGCTATATTATATTTTTTCCATTTTACTTAATAAACTCTATTACCAAAAACATGTAAACAAAGTCAACCCAGACCCAAAGTGGGGTACCAGGATATACCTGTTCATAAATACATATCAACTGTGCAGCGAAATACATGATATACTTTAACCTTATACACAATACCAGAGTCCTACTAACTTCATAATTATACATATACATCCCTAAAAATCCATAAAAATATTCTAGGGACTCACACCAAATCCCTCTTCCAACTCAAACACTTACCCTGCAGGTAGGGCAGTACTAAAACCTCCTCTATCTCGAGCTCGCTCCGCTCGTCTGTCTGAGTTTCCTGAAATGTTTGAATTCTGGGGTGAGACACCTCTCAGTAAGTGGGATAGGTTAGCATCAGTGTGTGGCATATGAGTTCTATTGTGTTATAAACATATACTGTACATAATTAACTGTAACATAATTTACTGTAACTAATAAGTCAGGAAAAATCTATTCTATATAAGTCTGAAGAAATCGTATTTCAACATAAACATACTGTGTCATAATAAATTTTTGTATGCATATAAATCGTCTGCTATATCTGTATAATACTGAAATTCTCCCGTGGATGGATAGCTAGTCGATATCATATATTACCCCCAAATGATTGGGTTGTGTAGCCCGTAGGTGGGACCTAGCAATGGTTAGCCCACCATGCTAAGCCAAAACTGAGACGTGAAAAGTGGATCCTGGTCAGAAACGATGGACACAGGCACTCCATGCAATCTGACTATCTCCTGTATATACAGTTTTACCAATCTACCCATGGAGTAGTTAACTCTGATGGAAAGAAAATGAGCAGTCTTCATCAATCTATCAACGACTACCTAGATGACCTCTTGTCCATGAAGTGCCAACAGTAACCTTGATACGAAGTCCATAGAAATACACTCCCACTTCCATTCGGGGATGTGAAGTGGTTGCAATGGGCCTGCCGGTTTCTGATGTTCCACCTTCACCTGTTGGCATATCAAATACTAAACCCTAAACCCTAATGTAACGCCACAACCTGGGTTTGCCAAGGAGCACTGCATCTCTCCTCGTCCACCTAGACCAGACAACAGGCGACGGGCCTTATCAGACTAATGACGAGCCCCACAAACCAACACGTGTCATTTTCAGTGTGTTTTGTCCTCACTCACACACTTCCTGAGAAAACTCCCAGGTGGTCACCCATCCCAAAATTGCTCCAACCCAAGCACGCTTAACTATGGAGTTCTTATGGGAAAGCTCCCAAAAAGAAAGGTGCACTTTATTGATATAGGTAGTAACATCTAATCTTTTAAGTCTTTCATCCATGGGGTATCACATTCTCCCCCACTTATAGAACGCAACGTCCTCATTGCGAACCCACATTTCCAAACCCAGGCGATGTGAATCTCATCACACTTCCGGCTGGGTGTTGGCTCTGATACCATCTGTAACGCCCCAACTTGTGTCTATCAGGGAGCATTGCGTCTCTCATCCTACACCTGGACCAGACAACAAGGGGCGGGCCTTATCAGACTAATGACTGGCCCCACAAACCAACACGTGTCCTTTTCAGTGTGTTTTGTCCTCACTCACACACTTCCTGAGAAAACTTCCCAAGTGGTCACCCATCCCAAGATTGCTCCAAGCCAAGCATGCTTAACTATGGAGTTCTTATGGGAAAGCTTCCAAAAAGAAATGTGCACCTTGTTGATATGGGTAGTAACATCTAATCTTTTAAGTCTTTCATCTATGGGGTATCACACTTAAACCCTAACCCTAAACCCTAAACCCTAAACCCTAACCCTAAACCCTAAACCCTAAACCCTAAACCCTAAACCTTAAACCCTACATATTCAGCAATTTCTCTCTTCATATTGCTCCACCAGAAGGATATCCATAAATCCTTGTATATTTTTGTACTTCCTGGATGTGTTGTATACCGGGAATGATGCGTCTCTTCCAAAATAGTCTTTTTAATTCCGGTGTCATCAGGTACACACAACCTACTACAAAACCTCAGAGCTCAGTCATCTAAAATATTAAAATTAGCTCGCTGTCCACTCTGCATTCTATCTCTGATCTTTACTAATTCTACGTCTTGCATCTGCACAATCTTAATTTTCTCCAACAAAGTCGGCTGAAGTACCAAATGAGCAATTAATTCCTGATGACTACCCCTTACCAGTTCTACACCAACTCTTTCTAAATCCATTCTGATATAAGGTGCAGTTACTATTGTTGATATGGATGCGCACCCTGATTTACGGCTCAACGCATCAGCTACCACATTAGCCTTCCCTAGGTGGTTGATGGTACAATCGTAATCTTTAATCAAGTCCAACAACCTCCTCCACCTCATATTCAACTGCTTCTATATGAAGAAATAATTTAAACTCTTATGATCTGTAAATATTTTATATCTTCCACCATACAAATAATGTCTCTAGATCCTTAATGCATACACCACTACAGTCAACTCTAAATCATGTGTAGGGTAATTCTTCTCACACTCTTTAAGTTGACGAGAAGCATAGGCTACAACTTTACCCTATTGCATTAGCATGCATATGAGCCCCTTTTGAGACGCATCACTGTAGATTACGAATCCACCATCTCTTGATGGAATAGTCAAAACTAGTGCAGTGACGAGCCGCTGCTTCAATTCCTAGAAACTCTACTCACAATCGTCATTCCATTCAAACTTAGCATTCTTCCTTGTTAGTTGTGTTTGAGGCCCTGATAGCCTAGAAAATCCCTCTACAAACCGACGATAATATCCCACCAGTCCCAAGAAACTTCTGATCTCCTGAACATTTCTCAGTTTCACCCAATTCACCACCGCTTCTATCTTGCTTGGATCTATAGAGATACCATCCCCAAATACCACATGCCCAAGGAATGTAACTTTCTCTAACTAGAATTTACACTTCTTGAACTTAACATACAGTTCCCTTTCTCTAAGTATCTGAAGTATCAGCCTCAAATGTGTCTCATGCTCTTCGAGACTCCTCGAATAGACCAGTATATCATCAATGAAAACCACTACAAACTGGTTCAAGTACTGATGGAAAACTTTATTCATCAGGTCCATGAATGTAGCAGAAGCATTCGTCAGTCCGAATGGCATAACCAAAAATTCATAGTGGCCATACCGAGTTCGGAACACTGTCTTGGAAACATCCTTTTCTTTGACCCTCACTTGATGGTACCCAAAGCAAAGATCAATCTTAGAATAGACCCGTGTTCCCTGGAGGTAATCGAACAAGTCATCAATACAGGGAAGAGGATACTTGTTCTTAACTGTCACTTTATTTATCTCTCTGTAGTCAATGCACATCCTCATTGACCCGTATTTCTTCTTTGCAAATAGAACTGGTACTCCCCAGGGCAATACACTAGGTCTGATAAATCCTTTATCTAATAATTCCTACAACTGATCTTTTAGTTCTTTCAATTCTTCTAGAGTCATTCTATAGGGAGCTTTAGAAATCGGTGCCATCCCCGGAAACAAATCAATGGCAAATTCAATCTCATGGTCAAGAGGTAATCCAGGTAGCTCCTCTGGAAAGACATCTGAAAATTCCTTCACTACTGGAATATTGGTAAGTTTCAATTCTTTCTCTGGCATTTCCTTCACACATGCTATGTACCCCTAACATCCATCTAAGAGTAGTCTCCTCACTTGAAAAACTGACACTAGTTGTGGTGAGGAATGCATGCGTGACCCTACAAATCTCAATTCTTGCTCTCCAGGATGTCTGAATACCACCTCTTTCTTATGACAAACGACGCTGGCATAATTGGTGCCTAACCAGTCTATTCCCAATATCATATCAAATTCATGCATGTCTAACACTATGAGGTTAGTTGGTAGCACTATCCCCTGAATATCCATTGGTTACCGGTCCCTATATCCAACAAATCATCCAAAGATATAGAACAATAAATGAGGGTCCAACCCCGTGGGGTTCCAAGGCACCCTATACATATCCATAAACAACAGAATATATGCAACAAAAAAAGGTCATTCTATACATACATGATACCATACCAGAGTCTATAGAAAGGAGTCAAACTCCAAAAAAATAGTACAAACCCCGGTGGAAGCCAAAACTCCCAAAAGACCACCCAGCACAAGCTTAGAACTTACCTAGGTACCTCCCACAATACACCGACCACTACACTCCTACATCCAGGAGCTAGCTCTGGTTACCTGAAGGACCTAAAAAATATGTATGTACAGCAGGGGTGAGACACCTCTCAGTAAGGAAGAATACGGGTTATATTGGTGTGTGGCATTCGAGTGTTATCATGACAGCAAAACATTCACAGTTAAATGTAGGTTCCAGTACTAGTTTCAACAGAGTGTATACAAGCACACACACACATGATCAAGCGGTGTCATCACACCCTTTGGCCTGTAGCTAGCTCGTAGTACCTACCGTTGGCCCGGCTGACCCACATTACTTGGTGTCCCCGGCACATGGCGAACCCCAAGCTCCCGTGGCATCGTACCGGTACAAACTGTTGGATCCACACCCTTCGATGATCAGCCGGTAAGGCTTACGCCCTCTGATATAGAATCGAACACTCTTACCAAACATGGCCTAGCGATTTCATACGCCCACAGAAATAAAGCCGGACACTCTCAGTACCTGGACCAACTCAGAACTCGGTTTCAATTGCATTCCACACAAAAACACAACCATGCATACTTATATAACCAAACATACCACACCCATTTGGTAATCTAAAATCATGGTTTTCCAAACATATACAGTTTAAATAAAGTCAAGGCGACCATCCCTATTACACAGTATAAATCATCATATACATACGATTTTCCAACAAAACCAAGGATGCAACCCAATACTTCCTTTTCCCGAAACTGTAATCATGAAAAACTCATAGTTTTACTCGTTAGATCCCCCCAAATGAGTAACCAAAACGCACATAGGACCGTGAACCACAGTTTTATCGAGTCTGATTTCAAAAATAACCAACATAAACATAATTCCCCTTACCTTTTCCCAAACGATAAATCCCAAACTCCAAGGCCCCCAAATAGCAAACCGAGTTCCAAAACCTACAACGTACAGTATATAATACACTCACGACTCCATTCTCTACAAAACTACTGGAACAGAAATTAAAACCGAGCCTTACCTCAATTTTGGGCTAAAACCTGAAAACACCCGAAACGAAGATCTAATCCATAGATATTATAAAGAATCCTTCCACGATCCACATGGTAACTTTGGATCAACGATTCCCGCGATAAATAGCGAAGAAATCTAGAGAGATGGAGAGTAGGTTGAGTTTCTAGAGAGATAGAGAGAGAAAATGAGATTTCTTAGCTGAGAAGTAATGAAAATATCATTTTATAGCCCTTTGACTCGGCCATCCTCGTCAACGAATGGCATCCTCATCGACGAGGTCATATAGTTGGCTCGTTGATGAGACAATGGCCTCGTCGACGAGCCTGGGATTTTTGATTTTTGGAAATCCCTCGGCTTCTCCTCATTGACAAGCCTCTGAACTTAGTCGATGAGAAATGTAAGGCCTTCATCGACAAACTTTGGCTTCATCGACGAAGCCTGTTTAATTACCATCTCACCCCTCTCTTAATTAATTAGACCCACCTATCACGATTTGGGTTCTTACACTTTAAGTACCCTACGACACCTCACTAGTGATTTTGGCAGTGTGGCTACTGATAATTTGGTGTCTAGCAACTAAGTTTCAACCCCACATAACTTGATATACCCTATAGATACAAAAGAGTGTGTGGCCCTTGAATCAAATAAAACAATAGCTTTAATTGAAAGCATAGTAATAATACTTGTCACCACATTGTCAGCCGCCTCAGCATCTCCTGGTGTCAGTGTGTAGACTCGCACCTGCGCGGTATTCCTCTGCTGGCCGTCTCGAGGTGCCTGGATGTTTCCCTAAAATTGTTTGGGAGCGGGAGCATCGCTTATCTATGCATGACAGTCTTGTGCCAAATGACTTGGTCTACCACACTGATAGTAAACATTCTTCCCTGCTCGGCACTCTCCCACGTGCCTCCTGCCACATCTAGGGCAAATAAGGTAAGTCTGCTCGCCCTAAATCCCAAGGCTTCCCATATCCTATCTCTATCCCCCAATGTATCTACCTCTTCTCCATGGGCCCTGGCTACTACCCGCCTGAAATCTAGGAGGCATAGGCCTCTTCCACTGACTCTACACCTCGACACCCCTCTGCCTACTCATCTCCGCTACGACCACCTTATCTACCAATTCTACAAAATTATGCACCTTCAAAACTGCCACATGTTCATAAATTTCTTACTTCAAGCCTCTCTCAAATTTTATTACCTTCTTTACCTCATCTGGAACTATGTATGGGGCAAACCAGGACAACTCAACAAACTTTGTCGTGTACTACTAAACTGTCACGTGCCCTTGGATCAGATTCAAAAACTCCTCCACCTTAGCTTCTCTAGTGATGGCAGGGAAATATCAATCGAAAAACATCTCTTTAAATCGACTCTAGGTCATGGTTACAAGTATTGGTCTCTACTCTTCCAGGAGTCTCACAACATACCACCAATGCTCAGCCTCCCTTGTCAGTTTGAATGTGGTATACAATACTCTCTGCTCGTCGGTGCAATGTAGTACAGTCAGGATCTTTTCAATCTCTTGTATCTAGTTCTCTGCCACAATCAGGTCTGCACTCCCTGAAAAGGCCAGAGGATTCATCCTAGTGAATTGCTCTATAGTGCAGCCCTGGTCCACTGACGGGCATCCTTGCTCCCTAGAACTCCGTGCTATCTCAGCCATAACCTACTAAGCAACACTGCACAGGACTACATCAGAATCGCTTCCACCCATACTAGAGGGCTCCACATCATTACCACCAGCATGAGCATCGCTATTCCCAGAGTCCATCCTAAAAACAAAACAACATAATCTTAGAATCCTAACTTCATGACGACTAATACATTAATCTAACTAAGAACCTCATATAACCCATTAACCTAACATCCTTATTCTCAATTTAAGATTCAATCCTACAATTTAGAAATAAAATCCGACGATAGTTTACCATGGTTTTCCTAAAATTGTCATTCTAGGAAAATCACATAAACCACTACGAAGTTCCTGCCTCCATACTGCGGAACAAAACCCTAAATTCTCATCTTAACTTCCAACATTGACTCACTAAAATCCTGATGTAGTCATCTCCTGTCTTCTTCAAGATCAATTCTTATACTCTGGTATTATTTTCTGTTGTGCCCTAAAATCTATAGAACCTAGCAACCTAGGCTCTGATACCATAATGTAACGCCCCGAAAATTTTGGCTATATTTTCTTTTTCATTTTACTTAATAAACTTTATTACCACAAACTGTAAACAAAGTCAACTCAGACCCAAAGTAGGGTACCGGGGATATACTTGTTCATAAATACATATCAACTGTGCAGCGGAAAATAAGATATACCTGAACCTTATACACAATACCAGAGTCCTACTAACTTCATAATTATACATATACATCCCCAAAAATCCATAGAAATATTCTAGGGACTCAAACAAAATCCCTCTTCCAACTCAAACACTTAACCTGCAGCTAGTGCAGTACTAAAACCTCCTCTATCTAGGAGCACGCTCCGCTCGTATGTCTGAGTTTCTTGAAATGTTTGAATTCTGGGGTGAGACACCTCTCAGTAAGTGGGATAGATTAGCATCAGTGTGTGGAACATGAGTTCTATTGTGTTATAAACAAAACTGTACATAATTAACTATAACATAATTTACTATAACTGATAAGTCAGAAAAAATCTGTTCTACATAAGTCTGAAGAAATTGTATTTCAACATAAACATACCGTGTCATAATAAATTCTTGTATGCATATAAATCGCCTTCTATATTTGTATAATACTGAAATTCTCTCATGGATGGATAGCTAGCTAATATCATATATTACCCTCACATGATTGGGTTATGCAGCACGTATGCGGAACCTAACAATGGTTGGCCTACAATGCTAAGCCAAAACTGACGCGTCTATAAGTACGATTGGCCTGCTCAGCTTGGTCTGGGCTGCCAAGAGGGCACACTACTACACTAGGCTCAATCGACTATCCATTCACCGACACTCTATCTGAGATGTGTGGTAGCACTAATATGAACTGATAGCTATGGTACCGTACTTTGAAACTAAACTAAGCCATCCGGATTCTGCTATCATATAGTACATTTCATAAATAACTGTAATATAAATGTTTCATGGTTATGTGTAAAATCTGTCATTATAATGTTTCTAAATAAACTGTTATAAATATATCTAATCACGGCATTTGGGCCAGCTGAAATATCACGGCATCTGAGTCGGCTAAAATATCACAACATCTGGGCTAGCTGAAGTATCATGGCATTTGGTCCAGCTAAAATATCACGGCATCTGGGCCGGCTAAATTATCACGGCATCTAGGCCAGCTGAATTATCACAATATACTGAAAATATTATAAGTTATGTATTGTTTATAGATTTTCTAAAAATTCATTATAAAAACATGTTTGTTTTGTGTAACCATAAAATAATCTGACATATTCATATTTGCAATAAAGTATTTATACTCATGCCACACAAGTGAGTGTTATTTTATAATATGCTAACTGTCTAGGAAGATTATATTTTTCTGAAAAATAACAATAAATCTGTTTCCAGGGTTTTCTCAGTTCTAACATCAGATTTCCCAAAAACATACATTAATTCATATATACAATTTCTGAATCAAATACTATATTTTAAACGGTAAACTTTCTGAAAATACTTGACATAATCTATCCTCTTACCTATTTCCTGGAACTATGCCTGCAGGGAATCCAATACTATGCCTGCGGCACCCGCACAAAGCTTGTATCTATAAACCCTAATTCAATCAACTTAACCCCAAAATAACAGTCATTCAACATACCTAGGCTCACATATTACCAATAACTAGCTGAACTTTTAAAAATAACCTCCTTACCCTAGTTTTGGAGTGGTGCCTGAAATGCCTGATTCACAAAATTACTCCGGTTAAACTACAGAGAATCGCCGTCGGATTTCAAAATCACATTTATCAACTGATTCAGGCTGAAATTAAACGAGAAATCGAGGAGAGGAGGAGGGAGAGTCACAACCCTAAGAGAGAGAAAGAGGAAGATTAAATTTCCTTTAATAAAAATGAGCTACAGGACTTATTTTATTAAGCACTTCCAGACAAAACAACAATTTTCCCAAAACTGTCGACGGTTAGGATTTTAACCCTTTCATTTTTTACCATTTTATAGTTATTGGGTCGCGATATCGTCGATGGTTTTCTAAGATTTCACAAAATCGTCGATGGTTTGGTCTACACCAAACCATTTTCCCTCTTTTCCTTTGTTTTTCTTATTATTCCCATTTTTCGTGTCTCTATAGCATATGCATCCCATCAAGTATATGAGTCACATATCAAAACACAGTCAAATCATCGCATTGGCATGCAGCGATGAATGCTGAGTTTGATGCCTTTTTATGCAATGGGACATGGTCATCAGTTGCACCACCTCCAAAGGTTAACATAGTTGGCTGCCGATGGATATACAGAATTAAACAACTTGCTGATGGTTCCATAGAGCAGTATTAAGCGAAGTTGGTTGCCAAAGGATTTCATCAAAAAGAATGTGTCAATTTTAATGAAACCTTTAGCCTTGTTGTCAAGCATGCTACAATATGAAATGTCTTGTCCCTGGCTGTCTCTTTTAACTGGCAGATTAAGCAAATTGAAGTACAAAATGCTTTTCTACATGGAAAATTGGAGGAAGAGGTTTATATGGCTTAACCTCAAGGCTACGTTCATCCGCAGTATCATCATCATCTTTGCAAGTTACATTAGTCTTTATATGGCTTGAAACCAGCTCCTAGAGCTTGGTTCTCTCATCTAACTGATAAGTTATGACATTTTGGATTTCGTGATAGCAAGGCTGACACTTCTCATTTTATTTAGCGCAAGAATGGTGTCCTAGTTGTGATTCTTATTTACGTTAATGATATTATCATCATGGGTAATTCCAGTCATGCCATAGAAAATGTAATTCAGGCCTTGCATTCTGATTTTTCCATAAAAGAGCTTGGTGACCTTAGCTATTTTTTGGGGATAGAAGTCTTTCACTCAAGAGAATATATGTATTTAACTCAACGTAAGTATGTGGTTGATCTTCTGAAATGCACTCACATGAAAAAGCCAAGTCATGCAAAATTCCAATAGTAACCCAAATAATTATAGAAATTAAATAATAAAAGGAAGGGGAGAAAAGATAATTTCAAAAGGGGGGACTCAGCAGGGTCTCGTCAATGAGTGGAGAATGTTCATCCAGTCTTCTTGGGCACGTCGACGGGGACACGTGCCTTGTCGACGAGAACTTATCGAGGAGGCTGATTTCAGGGCCTGAGATTCATCAACGAGGGTTATGTGTTTGTCGACGAACCTCCTTCTTGGTCTCGTCAACGAGGCAATGTGGCTCGTTGACAAAACCACATGGCCAGCCATCTATATAAGCCCAAAAATCAGATTTTTACGAAAAAAAAAAAATCAATTGGTTCTCTCTCTTCTCTCTCTCTCTCTCTCTCTCTCTCTCTCTCTCTCTCTCTCTCTCTCTCTCTCTCTCTCTCTCTCTCTCTCTAATTTTGGTCCCTCTGCCTTCTCTCTAGAAATCCAGCTTGGTTTCTCCCCTGTTCGACGATTAGAAGCTACCACGATGTTTTTGGGGAGATTCTCTAACACCTAGCCGGAGCATAATTTTGATTTGAGAAGTTTGGGAACCATTCCAAAATCAGGGTAAGTAGATTATTTGGTTTGTAACTTTTTTTTGGACCCAAATTTAGTAGAAGATGTTATCATACTGGTGTTTGGGATGATTTATGTGGGTATTATGAATTCAGTATATTGGGGCTTTTACTGCAGGCAAGTTAGGGAACCTAGAGGGTGTTCCCAGGAAACCAGGTAAAATATTTAATAGTTTATAATTCAGAAAATGTGAGTATGAAATTATTTTGGGAAATACAGTTGATTAACAGGGATATATATATATATATATATATATATATATATATGTGTGTGTGTGTGTGTGTGTGTGTGTGTGTATGATTTCAAGAATATGGAATTATGAACGCCGTGGGCGTGAGTTAGAACCAGTAGATGAGTTCAGTCAGCCAAAGTAAGGGAAATATGATATGCTAGTAAATTCAGAAAATGTTATTAGTAAAGTATTGTATTTGTTTATTAAGATATAGGGTATAAAATATACAATTTTACAGATTTCAGAATATGAGTTTTATTATTTGTGTGGCATGAGTAGGTATTTGCTTAGTACAATGTTTATGTAGTTTTCATAACATCATGATTTACAGTATTTCTGCACAGAAATATGCTTTATCAGATATTATGCAGATAGATATATTTTACATACAAAATATATTTTACAGATAGATATTTTACAATATTTACAGAATTTCATAATTTTCGAAAACTAAACACTCCGATATTACAGATTATTCAGTCAGATATTATAGTTATTTTAGTCATATATTACAGTATTTCAGACCAGATTTATACTGTTATGTTTATTTTGGAATCATGATGAAACAACAAGATAATTATATATATATATATATATATATTAGTATTATATAATAGTAGATCCCTGGTGAATTATTTCAGTCAGATTAATTATTTTAGACAGATTTAGTCAGCAAAGCACGGTACCATTGCTATTTTAGATAAGAGTGCAACCACATATCTTAGATAGTGTGTGGATTTCTTCTACCGTGCCTATGGAGGAATTGTAGTCTCCCCAGATTCCTGGGTTAAGGAGGTCGGTTTGACGAGGTAGATACAAGTATCGTGCCTTTGGAGGGATTACAGTATAGGTCGGACTGAGGATTGGTAGAGTATTCAGGTGACTTATCCTGGTGGGCCAACTAGAGTAAAGTCTAGCCTATGGGTCGCACAACCATGTCATGAGGGGTTAAATCATGACATTCAGATTTTCAGGGATATTTCTCAGTTATTTATTTATATACAGAATTACAGAATATCAGCAGATATATTATAATATTAGCAGTATGATTAAATAGAAAACTCAGATGATAAAGTTGTATTTTAAGATATGCAGGTGTGAGATACACAATATTTACATGATATCTCAGTTTAGTTATTTATCAATAAATTATTTATATAAACTCAATTGTCATACACTAGTAATAGCATATTTCTTCTTACTGAGCGTTGTTTCGTCTTAATAAATTAACATTTTTTAAGTGAACCAGCCAGACGATCAAATCAGCTCGCAAGTAGAGGGGTCGTTTACAGTACTCTGTATGTAGGGTAAGTGTTATCAGGGGGAATTGTACTTTTGAATAGTATTCAAGAATTTTGGGTAGAAGATACTGGGATGTTGTATAATTATGTATGTATGTTTTGGGATAATACTGGATTCTAGCATTGTATATATGGATGTATGACTTTATGTTTTCCGTTGTATAGGTATGTTACTCTGTAAACAGGAAATTTCCTCAATGCCCACCTGGGGCCTGAGATGTTATAGTAGATATAATCAGGGGTATCAGAGTATTTTATTTTGTAGTATATTTTTAAAAAAAATGGTATAAAATTTTAGGTCGTTACATTTTGGTATCAGAGCATAGGTTGCTAGGTCTTGTAGACTCTAGAGTACAGCGGAAAATAATACCAGAATATAGGAATGGAATTTTGAGAAGTATAGAATAAAATATCAGTGAGTTAATGTTGGGAAACCAGGATGAGAATTTAGGGTTCTATTCTGCAGTCTGGAAGCGGGAATTTCAGGGTGGTTTTTGTGTTTTTCCTAGGGTGACGATTTTAGGAAAACCATAGTAAACTATCATCGGTTCCTTTTTCTATACGGTAGAACTAGACCTTAAAATTAGTGATAGGATGTATGGGGAATATTTTAGTTAGAATAGAATTGCGAGGTACAAAATCTCAGAATAATTTGGTGTGTTACAGGATGGGCCTTGGAGGAAGTAGCGCACACGCTAGTGGTGATGATGGAGCAGGGCCTTCTAGTGCAGGAGGCGGGGATTCGAATGCAGTACTACGCAGTGTAGCTTAGTAGGTCATGGCTGAGATTGCACGAAGCTCCAGGGAGTAGGGAGGTTCATCTATTACAAAGGGTTGCACGATAGAAAAATTCACAAAGATGAACCCTCCAATATTTTCGGGAACAGCTGATCCTGTAGTTGTAGAGAACTGGATGCGGGAGATAGAAATAATACTGACGGTGCTTCACTGCACCAACGAGTAGAAGGTCCTTTACGCCATGTATAAGTTGGCAGAAGAGGCTAAGAGATAGTGTACGACTACTAGATTACTAGAAGAGCAAAGACCCATACCAGTGTCTACGACCTAGGTTTGATTCGGAGACATATTCTTCGATAGATATTTTTCTACCACGGTCATAGAGGCTAAAGTACAGGAGTTTCTGAGTTTGACCCAGGGACCGTTGACAGTTCAGCAGTATGCGGTAAAATTCATCAAGCTATCACAATTTGCTCCATTTATAGTGCCAGATGAAGCTAAGAAGGCCAGGATGTTTAAGAAGGGCTTGAGGTGAAACATATACAAGTAGGTGGCAGTTTTAAAGATGTAGGACTTTACTGAACTTGTTGATAGAGCCATAGTATAAACCTGACAAAATGGATAAAAATCCGTTAATCCGAACCGTATCCAACCCGTTTTAACTGACTCATAATCATCCATTTGCTATATAAGTCGCATATGAGTTTTCATTTTCATATCCGCTCCCTTAGGGGGTCGGGTCGGGTTTATCTGGCGGATATCCTCCAACCTGCTTACATTATTAACCCATAAAAGCCCGCTATAACCAGCCCTGCCCAGCAGCCCCATTGCCCCAGCTAGCCCACCGTCCAAAGCCCCAAGTGCCCACACAGCCCGCACGCCCCTCTCGGCCGCTCCCACTCCCATCCCCCAAGCCAGCCCTAATGCCAGCCCCATTTCCTTTCAAAATGAGCCCTAGCCCTCCCTCATCATTTGAGATTTTGAGCCAACAGAGACTCAGAGAAAGAGAGCCATTTGGCGGCCGCACGAGAGATGGGAGAGTTGGGGAGACCCTTCTTCTTCGACCCTTTGAAGCCCTCTGCCCTCCGACCCTTCACGAGTCTCTTTGATCCTTTGAATCAGTAGGAGCTTCATGAGTTCTTCTTCAATGCTTCAAAGTTTGAACCAACAGGACCTTTCGCAAGTTCGTCAGGAGCTTCGTGAGTTCGTCACCCTACGAACCAGCTACAAGTTTATGATTTTGCAGCAAGTTGGCACTTTTTGTTTGTTCATGTTTATGATTTTGCAGCAAGTTGGCATTAGATTAATTTTAGTGCAATCTAATTAATGATTTTGCAGCAAGTGGGCTTCGTGAGTTCGTCACCCTTCGAACCAGCTTCTTGTTATTTAGTGCAATTTTCTGCTGCGTTAACTTTTAATCTTTAAATTAATTTTATTCCGCATAAGATATTATGTTGTGCTCCTAATTCTTCAAGGTTTTCGGATGAATAATTGAGTTCTTCCTCTTAATGGTTATTTTTTCCCCTCTTAGTGTTAGTTGATGATTTGATTGGCGATGGAGATTTCCTATAAACTGATAAGCTTTGCAAGTGTGGTGATAAGAATGAGAAGGAAAAGGAGATGAAGCAGGAGTTTGGCCATACTTGTGATTGGATTAAGAAGCGGCTAGGTGACAAAGTCGCCAATGTTCAAATTTCAAATTGTCTCAGCACATCGCCGTGTGTTCTTGTATCTGGGAAGTTTGGTTAGTCTGCCAACATGGAATGGCTAATGAAGGCCCAGACTATTGGTGATACGTCTAGCCTGGAATAAATAAGAGGCAAGAGGGTGCTTGAAATCAATCTTGATCACCCCATTATTTAAAACTTAAATGCTGCGAGCAAGGCGTATGCTGATGATGAAGATGCCCTGAGAGCTATTGATCTTTTGTATGACACAGCTTTGATTTCTAGTGGTTTCACTCCTGAAAATCCAGCTCAGGTTGGTGGTAAGATATATGAGATGGTGGGAATGGCACTCTCTGGCAAGTGGTTGGCGTCTCAACAGCCATAAATTCAACAGCCTCCCAGCTCAGAGACATTGGAAGCTGAGGTAGTTGAACCCGTTGAAGCTGGTGGTCAAAAATGAGAGATGCCACGGTTTACTAATTATGTGAAAAATTATACCAGCCGGTGCCTTCTGAGAGGGGTTTGGAGAGTGGTAGGGCGTAGTAGAATGTAGTAATTTAACTAGCCTTTTGTCTGGGTGCAGATTTTTTTCCTCAGCAATGTAGCTCTTAAATCATAGTCTGGTCTTGTTACTGTGCTGTTCATTTGTTGATAAATTTGGTTAACCAGAAGGGAGCACACTTGACACTCGCTTGACACAGATTAGCTGAATATGTATTATGATGTGATCCCCCATAAAAAATAAAGTTTGAACGTTAAAAACCAAAAAAAAAACAAAAGTGTGGTGATTCTTTTTTTTTTTTTAATTTTTCTCTTTGAGGGAATTTTTTTTTTCTTTAAATACAATTCTATGAAGTATGAATTTCCATATCTTAATTCTTTTGGATTTCAGTTGATTAATCCTTGTTCACATCTATATTTCAGTTAATATTTCAAATAAATGTTTGTCTTCTTCCATATTTGATACTTTTCAAAAGTTAAAAGCTAGTTTTTTCTCTTACAAATTATTTAATTTCATTGTTGTCCTTATATTTTTTTAAAACATTAAAAAATTTATCAATGCATTAATTGTATTTCTTTAAAATAGATATTTATTTTTCATTTTAAATATTTTGACATCTCTACATTGCTATTGTTGTAGGCCTGCATAGTAGCATTGTTTCTGTTTCAAGATGAATTTAATCGTTCACTGGGCAAAGAAAATATTTAATCCCATTTCTTAATTTTTGCAGTGCATTACAAGGATTTGGGAAAAAAATGTCTCAGTCAAGCTGAAAGAGCAGGTCGTACCTCATCTGGTGTATCATCTTACTCTGTTTGACTTTATTTGAATATTACTACACTAGCGGCGCACATGTTACGTTACTACACTAGCACAGGCTACGCAGCTAGTGCTTCTATTTATCTTCAAAAATTATGTAGTCAATAAATTATTGTTTATTTGTTGTTTTAACTTGTAGTGTTGAATAAATTATTTGTAAATATTTTTTCCAGTTTGATAACTTGTAACTTTTGAGATGCTAATTAAAAAGTTCAATTTTTGTTATTCGATTCATAACTTAAATTATATTTTGAATTCTTTCATGATAGGCACACGAGGAGAAGAAGATGAAAGGTTTGATGTCACAAAAGAAAGCATTTCAATTAATTTAAGGCATTCAAATGATTTTGAAGTTATTTGAATGATGGATTGAGATTTTTTTAGTTTGTTGATAGTTTTATTTTGAGAGATTCACACGATTTGAAAATAGTTGTGTTTAAAGAAACTCACATGCTTTAAAAACAGTTATAATGTTTAGATTTTAGACTCATATGAGTCACACGATTTGAGTTTCTATTTTGAGTTGGATTGTAACTAATTTATTTTATTTTATTACTTACAATTTTACTTGCATGAATCAGGAGTTGTTAATTAGTATCAACGATTAAATGATTGATATAGTTACTAAAAAATTTAATACGCAAACTAATCACAAGTTATCGTATACAAGTATACAACTTGAATTATTATGAAAAAAAATATTAATAAAATTATATTTGAGAATGGTGGATTATCCGCCCATCCACCATAAATTATCCAACCCAAAACCGCCTAATTCGCCACTTAAACGAGTCGAATATGGATTATGATTTTTTGACTCGATAATCTGCCTTATCTGCCATAGATAAACCGACTCGATCCGCTTTGCCAGGTCTACCATCGTAGCAGTGGAGAGCGAGCAAACAGATGTGGGAGTACCGAGCCAGAGGAAGAGACCCACGCCTCTAGGTTTTCAAGTGGGTTCCATTCGGGGCTCATGAAGAGGAGATCGGTACAGAGGATACCAGAGGCGGATGATAGGACACTGAGGGTTTCAGGGTGAGCAGGCTTACCCTATTTGTCCCAGATGTGGCCGGATGCATCCAGGAGAGTATAGGATGGGAGAGAATGTATGTTGCCATTGTCGGAGACCCAATCATAGGTCTTGGTCATGTTAGGGACTGCCGGCCCAGGTACCAGTTCATAGACCATTTTAGGGTGGTTATCAGACGCCTCATGGAGGCTAGTAGAGGAACACAATACCGGCGAGAGTCTATGCATTGACGCCGAGAGATGCTGAGGCTACTGGAGACATCGTGATAGGTATTATTACTGTTTTACCATATAAATTTGTTGTTTTGTTTGACACAGGTGTCACTCATTCTTTCGTGTCATCGGAATATGCTAAGTTATCTGGGATTGAGGCACAATAGTTAGATGTTGAATTGTTAGTAGCCATGCCAACTAGATTAGTAATGAGATGTAAGAGGGTACTTAAAAATTTTCAAGTGGGTATCTAGGGGAAAGTACTATTAGCTGATCTTATGATATTAGATATGCAGGGTTTGATGTGATATTAGGCATGGACCGGCTGGCCACTAATCACGCCAGCATAGATTGTTATCAAAAAGAAGTAATTTTCATACCCCCAGGTGAGCAAGAATACAAATTTATGGGTTCACACGTACGTGTCTCATCATAGCTAGTGTCAACTATTCAGGAGAGGAGACTGATACAGGGTCAATGCCAAGAATATGTAGCTTACATAAAAGAACTATAGCAGGAAGAATTGAAATATGCTAATATTCTAGTGGTTAGAGAATTTCCAGATATTTTTCCAGAGGAATTACTTGGCTTACCACCAAATCAAGAGATTGAATTCACCATGGATCTGTTACCAGGGTCGGCACCAACATCTAAAGCGTCATACAGAATGGCTCCAGCCGAACTGAAGGAATTGAAAGATCAATTGCAGGAGTTTTTGGATAAAGGATTTATCAGACCCAATGTGTCACCTTGGGGAGCCCCACTTCTGTTTGTGAAAAAGAAAGATGGGCATAGATTATAGAGAAATAAATAAACTGACAGTCAAGAATAAATATCCTCTTCCCAGAATTGACGATCTATTTGATTAACTCCAGCGGACCCATGTCTACTCTAAAATTGACCTTTGGTCAGGTTATCACTAGATGAAAGTCAAGATAGAGGACGTATCAAAGACAGCATTCCGAACCAGGTACAGGCACTACAAGTTCCTGGTAATTCCGTTTGGATTGACAACCACACCAGTGGAGTTCATGGATTTAATAAATCGGGTGTTCCATCGGTATTTGGACTAGTTTTTTGTTGTATTCATTGATGATATGTTGGTCTACTCAAAGAGTTTTGAGGAACACGTGGATCATCTGAGATTGGTTTTGTAAGTGCTAAAGGAAAAGAAATTGTATGCTAAATTCAGGAAATGTGAATTCTGGTTAAGGCATGTTACTTTCCACGAGCTATGAGGTTTGAATGGACCAATGATTGTGAGCAGAGCTTCCAGGAGTTAAAGTGGTGGTTGGTCACTACACTGATACTGTCCATTCCATCAGGGAAGGAAGGATTTATTAAATACAGTGGTGCATCTTTGAAGGGACTCGGATGTGTATTAATGCAACATGGAAGAGTTATTGCCTATGCATCTTGACAGCTTAAGGAGTATGAAAATAACTACCACGTGCACGATTTAGAGTTAGCTGCAGTGGTGAATGTTTTGAAAATCTGGAGGCACTATCTTTATGGTGGGAAATGCGAGATCTTCACTAATCAAAAAAGTTTAAAGTATTTCTTCACCTAGAAAGATTTGAATATAAAGCAGATAAGATGGCTAGAGCTGATCAAGGATTATGATTGTACTATCAGTTACCATCCAAGGAAAGCAAACGTGGTGGCTGATGCACTGAGCAGGAAAGCAGCAGGAATAGCAATGTCGGCAATAGGGATTCAGAACCCCATCCAAATGAATTTGGAGAGGCTAGGCGTAGAGTTGATAGAGGGTGATCACCAGGCATTCATTGCCAACCTGGTGGTACAACCTACCTTGCAGGAGAAAATTAAAGTTGCCCAGAAGAATGACATAGAATTGGTAGAGTTTATAGAGAAAGTACAGGATGGACAGGGTGAAGAGTTCAGTATTTCTAATGATGACACCTTGAGGTTCCGTGTTAGACTATGCGTTATTGCAGATGCTAAGATTAGGAGGGCTATTTTAGAGAAGGCTCACAAATCCTTACACATAATACATCGTGGTAGTATTAAAATGTATCGGGATCTTTGAGAGACTTTCTGGTGGAGTGAAATGAAGAGGGAGATAGCTGAATTCGTGCAGCAATGTTTTGACGTGCCAGCAGATAAAGGCTGAGCACAGAGGCCAGCATGACTATGATGACCCAAAAATATATATACGATTAAAGTACAAGAATAATAAAATAATAAAAATGGTCATTAAGTTAATATCAATACAAAAGTGTTTTTCTGTAGGATCCTTGATTCCATGTTTGATGCTTAAGAAAGACCTTGTTTTAGCGAGTGCTCAGAGACCATTGCGGCTTAGTCGCTCCTTGAAGGTCGGTCTGATCAAAATGGAATTTCATAGGATAAACAGGATAGACACTGTTTGTACACATAAATAAGTATATATACATAAAATAGTGTTTTGACAAACATAATTTGTAGAAATACATAGTAAGATAATAATAATACAGGTATCATATGTGGGGCCTACAAGACTATGTGGGTCCCACATGAGTCCCGAAGTTATGTAGGAATCATAAAATCGTATGAGGACTATTGGAGTTATGTAGGACCCAGTTTGGTCTCGAAGTAGTGTGGGGCCCATAAGACCATGTGAGTCCCACATGAGTTTTCGAAATTCAAATTTAATTCTTTTTAAAAAAATAAATAAATAAATACTAAAACATAGCTTAAAAGTAATAATAATGATAATAATGATTTAAAATAATAAAATAATTAATTAACTAATTAATTAATTAAGTAAGTAATTAATTAAAAATTTATTTAATGGGAATGGTGGCAAGCACTCCCACATGGCCTCCATCCTCATCCCATACTCAACCCATACCTTGCCCATCCCTTACCCATTCTTTAATTTTTTAAAAAATTATAATTTCACCCCTCTCTCCACACTTTACAAATTTCATTTCTTTCCCAAAATTTTCCTATAAATAGGAAGCTCTCAACCTTCATTTTTCACAAAAATTTTCAAAGAAAGAGAAAGATTAGTGAGTGAAAGAATTAGTGATGGAGAGAGAATTTTTGAGTAAGTTCTTACTCATCCATTCTTTCCGATCTCATTTCTTAGAGATAGTCATTGTGTTCGTAGCGCAAGGTAAAATAAGAGGTAAATAAATTTGATCATGTTTGTTTTTTTATTTTTTTTATTTAAAATTCATAGCCGAGTTTATTTTGTAAGTAAATTTCAATTATGTTAGTTAGTTCCATAAAATTTCCATGAGTTTATTTTTTACGCATATTTAATTATATCAGTTCTATCTTTAATATACTTGCATTTATTTTTGGTTAAGAAATGTTCTAATCCCCTCGAGTAAATTTTCAACATTTCTTTCTATTCAAAAAAAAAATTATATATATTTTCAACACAAAAATTGTGTGGCATGAGTTCATTTCTACGTAGCATTTTTTTCATGAAAATATGAGTAAAGATGAGATTTTCACAAGATTATTTTAAATTGCATAAATTATAATAAGATGGTTTTAAAACCCCTTATGGCAAAGGAAGTTTAAAGTTACAAATGCTCAGTACCGCAGCTTAAAGTTTAAACGAATCAGAGTGCACCCACACTGTTTATAGAGTGGTTATTTATGTTAGTGGATTTCTCCTAAGTGCACACCTGGTTCCGGACCAGGACTTAATAAGGAAAATCTCACTTAATGTTTACATACGTTAATTTAGTTTGGTAGGTCAACCAACTAAGTCCAGACTTCGGACTGCACAACCTAGTCATGAGGGTAAACATGACTTACCGCAAATAGGCCTAAGGGTGGTTTTTACAATATATGTTTATAAATATTTAATTACGTGTACAGAGTTATTGATGATTTAAATAAAAAGTATATGTTTATATGGAAAGGGTCATTCTTGTGCCTAAATGACGATCTAAAAGAAAACGTATAAGGAAAAGTATATATATGTATAAAATTAAATATTTTTACAGTTTTAAAGTTAAAAGTTTAATTTAACAATCACAGTATATGGTTATTAAATTTTATTATTATAGTTGATTGTAAAAGTTTTATGCAGAAATTTTTAGATTTACATTTATTTTAGAAGCAGTTTTGAAGTTATAGTATTAAATATTGTTTTATAAAATTTTTAAAAACTCATTTTGGTCACACACTAATAATAATCTTATTTACTTACTGAGTGTCGTCTCACCCCAATCATATTTTTACATTTCAGATAACTCTGAAGGATATATCGAAAATCAGGCGTAGCAAGCATGCGGGTGGGAATAGAATAGGAAAAAATGAAACTTGATTATAAATATTAGTATGATGCCAGATATTTAGGCTTATGTAACTTTTCATCTTTGAAATAAATGATTGTAATATAGATAATTAGCGCTCTGGTTTAATAATATATGAGTTTATTTACTTCCGCTGTAAATCAATGGTAAAAAGTAAATATCCCAGACCCTTCCGGGTTGGGGTATTACACAGACAGATTGGCAGACAGAGAGGACGATTCAGATACTTGAGGATATGCTGTGAGCTTGTGTGCTGGATTTTGGGGGTAGCTGGACCCAATATATGTCGTTGGTTGAATTTGCTTATAATAATAGCTATCAGACCAGCATTGGGATGGCACCTTACGAGCCATTGTGTGGTAGGAGGTGTCGTTCACTTTTGTACTGGGACAAAATGGGTGAGAGGCAAGTTCTGGAACCTGATTTGGTGCAACAGGCGTACGACAAAGTCCAACTAATTAAAGATAGGATTAGTGCAACTCAAAGTCAATAGAAAAGCTACGCTGATATTCGCTGCCGGAAGTTAGAGTTTGATGTGGAAGATCAAGTATTTTTGAAAGTAGCGCCACTGAGAAGAGTTATGAGATTTGGGAGGAATGGTAAGCTGAGCCCTAGATTTATTAGCCCATTCGAGATACTAGAAAGAGTGGGTCCAGTGGTTTACAGGCTAGCTTTACCACTATCTCTATCTAGAATACACGATGTATTTCATGTTTCCATATTAAGGAAATACATCCCAGACCCCTCCCATGTAATTAGATATAAAGAGTTAGAGCTCGGAGATTCACTGGCATATAAAGAGACACCAATGTAGATCTTGGATAGGAAAAAGCAGGTATTACGCACCAAGATAATTCCATTAGCAAAAATTTTGTGGAAAAATCATGCAGTAGAGGAGGCTTTGTGGGAGTCAGAGATGGAGATACGATAGAAATACCCACATTTGTTTAGTAAGGATCAGTAATAGTCAAGGAAGAAACAGTAGCAATTTAGATAGAGTAAGTTTTATTTTGATATTGAACATAATAGTTAATGTATAAGTTGTATAATAAAATATAGGATAGTTAGTATTTTGGTTTTGGGAGAATTTTCTTTTATATATATTTTTAATCTCCTAGAAACTTGAATGTAACCACGGTATTCCTCCGCCATAAGTGAAGGTAAGTAATAAAATAAGTAGCCAATTTTTCTCAGAGGACAGTGTATAACTCATATAGCAAATTTCGAGGATAAAATTTTATAAGAAGGGGAGAATGTAGTAACCTGGATCATTATAGAAATTAAATAATAAAAGAAAGGAGTGAAAAGAGAATTTCAAAAGGGGGGACTCAGCAGGGTCTCGTTGACGAGCGCAGAACGTTCGTCAACGAGTAGTCTTCTTGGGCACGTTGACGGGGACACATGTCTCATCGACGAGAAACTTACTGAGGGGGCTTATTTCAGGGCCTGAGATTCGTCAACAAGGGTTATGTGTTTGTCGACGAACCTCCTTCTTGGTCTCATCGATGAGACGACATGGCTTGTCGACGAGGCCACGTGGCTAAGCATCTATATAAGCACAAAAATTAGATTTTTACGAAAAAAATTTAGTTGCTTCTCTCTCTCTCTCTCTCTCTCTCTCTCTCTCTCTCTCTCTAACTTTGGTCCCTCTGCCTTCTCTCTAGAAATCCGGCTTCATTTCTCCCTAGTTCGATGATCAGAAGTTACCACGATGTTTTTGGGAAGATTCTCTACAACCTAACCAGAGCAGGATTTTTATTTGAGATGTTTGAGAACCATTCCAAAATCAAGGTAAGTAAAATTATTTAAGGATTATTTGGTTTGTAGGTTTTTCTGAACCCAAATTTAGTAGTAGATGTTGTCATACTGGTGTTTGGGATGATTTATGTGGGTATTGTGAATTCAGGGTATTGGGGCTTTTACTGCATGCATGTTAGGGAACCTAGAGGGTGTTCCCAGAAAACTAGGTAAAATAATGAATGGTTTATAATTCAGGAAATGTGAGTATGAATTTATTCTGGGAAATACAGTTGATTGACAGGGAAATATATATATATATATATATATATATATATATATATATATATATATATATATATTTGTGTGTGTGTGTGTGTGTGTGTGTGTGTGTGTGTGATTTCAGGAATATGGAATTATAAACATCGTGGTCGTGAGTTAGAACCAGTAGACAAGTTCAGTTAGCCAAGGTAAGGGAAATATGCTATGCTTGTAAATTCAGAAAAAGTTATAAGTAAAGTATAGTATTTGTTTATTAAGATACATGGGATAAACTATACAGTTTTACAGATTTCAAAATGTGTCTTATTATTTGTGTGGCATGAGTAGGTATTTGCTTAGTACAGTGTTTGTGTAGTTTTCATAACATCATGATTTACAGTATTTTTGCACAAAAATATGTTTTATCATATATTATACAGATAGATATATTTTATAGACAGATACTATTTAGACAGATATATTTTACAGACAGATATTATAGAAACAGATATATTTTATAGTATTTATAGAATTCCATGATTTTCTAAAACCATAACACTCAAATATTACATATTATTCAGTCCCATATTACAGTTATTTCAGTTAGATATTATAGTATTTCAAATCAGATTTATATTATTATGGTTATTTTGGAATCATGATGAAACAACAACATAATTATATATATTAGTATTATATAGTAGCAGATCCCTGATGAATTATTTCAGTAAGATTAATTATTTTCAGACAGATTCAGTTAGCAGAGCACGATACCGTTGCTATTTCATATCAGAGTGAGACGACATATCTCAGAAAGTGTGTGGATTTTGTCTTCCGTATATATGGAGGGATTGCAGTCTCCCTAGATTTCTGCGTTTAGAAGGTTGGTTTGACGAGGTAGATGCTAGTATCGTGCCTTTGGAGGGATTGTGTTAGCTTTAGATGCTATGTGAGTTTAATTGCATTGTTTTGATGATAACAACCCATTAGTGGTTTTAGGTATGCTTATCTTTGCATATCAAGTCATGATTAGTATAAATATAAATGCAAAGATTAAGTAAATTAGTAATAGGTTAGACATCATCAAAAAGGGGAGAATGTTAGCCTTAGTGGCTACACCATCATTGTTTAATGTGTTTTGATGATATTAACCTATATGTTGTTCCTAGTGTTTTTCTATCTTTGCATATCATGTTTACTATAGGTACTCGTACATGAATTATTGGATTGAAGGCAAAGATCGGACCGAGTAGACGTTAAGAAGGAAAGATCAAATGGACATGTACTCGGAATGACCCAAGCACAACCAAAGGAAGCTTAATTGGAGAATTATTTGTAATAAAGGTTGTGTGAGGTAGTATGTTTTGTAACTCTTGTGAGTGTGTTTCTTGCATGATTTCTAAGCAAGAGTTGAGAAAAGCACATGCATACTAGGACACATGAGTTTATAGGATCGCACTAAATACATAAACACAAACTCACCTTTCATGGCTTTCTAAGTTAAAACAAGAGTTTGTCAAATGAATCTTAAAACTCAAATATGTTTTCAAATGGACAAGCTTTTAACATCCTAAATTTTTAAAAACATTTTTATACTTAGTCCCGATTGTGTTAAAACAAGTTTAATGTCCTAAAGGTTCAAAGAAAGTCAAGTATATTCAATAAAGGACATACTAAGCATATAAGATATCAAAACAAGTTTTCAAATATGTTTTCATAAAACAAGATATCTTATATTTATAGGGAAACTCACTTGGATAAGTTTTAATCTTCATTAGACTCAATATATTTCATATAATTTTGTCCAATAATGTTTTAAGTCATTAAAATGCTTTTTGACAAGGAAAAACAAAGCAATCGTCACTACCGTAGTGCAATCTTGAGTCCTGAATACCTTGCGGTATTTTGGGCATAACTTTTTATAAAAAAGTCCAAATGGGACAATATTGGTATTCCTGGAAATCTAAGACAAAATTCCACAACTTTCATTTTGGTGACTTTTTCTGATTCAGGGACCTCGTCGACGAAATTCAGATTTCGTCGACAAATTCTAGGCAGAAGCGCCCCAACGGGCGAAAAACGGCTAGTTTGCCAAATAATGTATTTTTTCTTCCCCCCAACGGCTAGTTAAAGGCTCCTAAGGTTCTTGGGCTATAAATACAAGCTTTTAGACTTGTATTAATATGGTTTTGAGCATTGTTGATCATATTTGTGAAAAATATCATTTTATCCAAAACCTAAGCACTTTGCACTTTGCATTTTAGTTATTCTTCACAAGTGCTCAATCCTCTCTTGCTCACTTATCTTGTAAATTCATTCCTTGAGAGAATAGAGTGAGGATTTGGTTGTGTTTCATATTGGCTCATTTAAGGGGTATTAAATTGCATTTCCAATCTCTTGTAAGGTTCTTTGTGAACCATTGTTGTAAGGTTCTTTGTGAACTGAAGCATAGGCTCTTGGTGAGCGCGGTAGGGATTTGTTCCCATGTGTAGGGATATTTTCTTGAGTTGTAAGGCTTCTCCGCCGGTGAAGGAGTGTCTTTAGTGGATTGTGGAATCCTTGGCTTGGTGCTAAGGCGTGGATGTAGGCTTGGCACTGAACCACGTAAAAATACCGGTGTTGTTCTTTCTCTCCCTTACACTCTTTATTTTATATCTTGTGCATGATTTATATTTATATTGCGATATAATTTCTTGTATCTTGCCAAAAGTTTTTATTTCGTATAAAAATATGTATTCCGCGAAAAGAGTCTATTCATTCCCCTTTAGACTATATACTCCGGGTTGGGACTTCCAACAAGTGGTATCAGAGCCAGACGCTTGCATTTGACGGTGTAAAATCCAAAGCGTAAAGATCAAATGGAGTATTTAGCGAGTACCTCCTCCTAAGGACAGTTCGTGGCAAGACCTCCATTGTTCAACAGTTCAAACTACCCGGCTTGGAAAAACCGAATGACCATCTTCATCCAAGCACACAATCTCAAAATGTGGCGTGTCATCTCAGAGGGAAATTATGAATTCAAAAATACCGAGGGTGAACCAAAAAAATTAGAGGAGATGTCAGACACCGAAATAAGGTTAGTTGAGCTTAACTTTCAAACCAAAAATTTTCTTTATTGTGCTTTAAGTGATAATGAATACAATCGTATTTGTGGTTGTGATACCGGTAAAGAAATATGGGAAAAACTTGAAGTCACATATGAAGGTGAAGGTACTTCACAAGTTAAGAAGTCCAAAATTTATATGTTAGTCAATGAATATGAAATGTTTAAAATGGATGAGGGAGAATCTATCACATCCATGTTCACTCAGTTCACACACATCATAAATGAATTAAAAGCACTCAGTAGAACTTATTCTATGGAGGATAATGTTCAAAAAGTTTTACGATCTTTACCCGAGTCATGGCATGCTAAATCCACCGCCATTGAGGAGGCAAAGGATTTAACCAAAGTCACACTTGATGAGCTTATTGGATCACTTATGACTTATGAACTTAAGAAAAATACGACTTTGGATCTTGGATCCTCAAAAGCCTAGGAAGAATAAGTGTGTTGCTCTTAAATCATCTAGTCCAAAATTCAAAGAAACGTTAGAAAATGATGAGGATAGTAAGGATGATATGGAATCACTCATAAAAGACTTTAGAAAATTCCTTGAAGAAAAACAACACTTTAGGAAAGAAGAAATAAGTAAAAATGAGGAAAAAGCACATCCATGCTTAATGGCTAACGAACAAGAAGATGAAGTAAGTTCGGATGAGGAGGATTATGCACCTTCTTATGATGAAGTAATAGAAAATTGTGCTAAATTATATGATGAATTAGTTTTAGTAAAAAGAATGAACAAAAATATGGAAAAAAAACTTGCTTTGTCAAAACATATGGAATCCTCATTAATAGAAGAAAATAATTCTTTTAAAAAGAAGAATGAGGAGATTGTTTTAAATTCTCAAAAGGAGCAAGTAAAGATAGAAAACTTGGAGGAAAAATTGTCAAAATACAAAAGAAAAGAACCTTGTCTTTGTTCCTCTTTGAAAGATGAAAATGCTTCCCTTAGAAAAGAAAATGAGGAGCTTAATGAAAAAGCACAAAAAGACCATAAAATTTTCCAAGAGCAAGTTGAAAATTTGAAAAATCAAATTGAAAATATTATGAAAGAAAAGACTCTCTTGAAAAAGATAAAGGAAGATCATAGCAAAACCATTAAAGGAAAAGAAAACTCCAAATACTCCCCCTCTAGACTATATACTCCGGGTTGGGACTTCCAACAGATGCAATATAGGTCGGACTGAGGATTGGTAGAGTATTCAGGTTGTAACGCCTCGAACCCTTAAACCTGGGTCTGGTGCATTATACCTAATAATCCATAATCCATAATACATAATATACGCAGCAAAAAACATAAACATAATCTCAATAAATATAATATCATAATACCATAGTTTACTACTTCTATCTATAATCCATATTATCCATCCATCACCTGCATTTCCGTATATACATACCTCCAAAAAACTCAATCCACAAAACCAGTATTCACAATCATTCCTTCCTCAACAGACTTTAAACATAAAAACATAAAACATAAACTTTAACTTTATACAACCCCATAGTATATCAAAAATATACCCTTTCTCTTTACAATCCTCAAAAATGTTATAAACCCTCGAGCCTGTTAAGCCCAACCTCAAGGATGTCCTGAAAAATAAATAATCATATTCAGGTGAGACATATCTCAGTAAGGGAAGAAATAATATATTAAAAACAGTGTGTGGCTAACATGAGGTTTATAAATATCATTTTAATAACATTTACAAAACGTTATCATAAACACTAAAATCATTCTTTAAACCTAATCAATCACATGCAAAGATTTAACCCATGAGATTACCTAAGGACCCACCCATACAAGTAGCACTCCACTGCTCTGATACTTAGGCAACCCGAAGGTCACTACTGAAGCATACCAGGACACTCACCTTACTCAGTAAGCCCTCAAGTATTAGACTAATCTCATGTTCACACAGTTCAACAAAAGTTTACCAGCGAAGGCCCCAAGAATAGGGAAATCTACCCGCTCATACAAGTAGGTTCCTTCTATCCTAGGACGTTATGCAGCTACTGCCATATCTGAAACTACTAGCGCACTCACCTTTCTCAGTAAACCCTCAGGCGAAGAGTACACCTCACCCAATCGTAACATGTTCTAATAGCATAAATACTTCTAATAACATAATACACTATTTTTTCTGTCATTACTCAATCATTCACATCTATTCATGTTAATAACTTAAACATTACATTACATTTCACTTTAAGTGACTTATTCCATTTATAACGTTCATATTTCACATTTCATTCCATTATCATTTCATTGTCATTTCATTACATTTTCCTTTCTTTCATTCGTACTACAGCTGGTATTTAGCCATCATCAGTTAGTCTACAGCTCCTTTTAGCTGTCATCAATTAGTCTACATAGAAATGTGTTAGAATCTGCTAACATAGTTCTTTTCAACTGTCTTACATTTACATGGTTGCATTAACAAACACAAGCAGCATAGTCCATATCATATTTTATTCTTTATGTTTTACTTACTTAGTCTGCATCTCATACATTTAACATATATTTACACAGAATATATATATTTACTCATGCTACACAATTTAGTAATAAAATTCATACATATTCCTTGTAAAATAAGTCAACCCACATTTAATGTTTATATGTTGAACATACTTTTCATTTCTTACATAATTTCCCAGAAAATACCTTTCACTTTCATCAGTTTATTTTCACATATACATAGCTATATAAGCAATCATAGGCTCAGAAAACATAATTTACATGGTTGGCATTTTTAATAATCCACACCAAAACATATACATAAATATAACATAATTTATTACCTTTAATTTCATAAAATCTGATTTAATATACAACTTCCCCTTACCTGACTTCTGAACTATGCCAGCAGGATCCCCAAACTAATACCCAGGGCGTTCACTTGGACCTTGAATTAGAAACCCTAGTTTAATTAAATAAATCCCAACTAACTCAAATCTTAAGAAAATACTTATTTAATACTTCCTAGGCTCCAAAAAACAAAATTCGTTTAGAGATTCCCAAAATAACTCACTTACCCTTATTTTGGGATGTTTCTCAAACCAACGATCAGCTCCTACAGCGTCACAGAGAACAATCCTACGAACCTCATGGTGGTTCCAGATCGTCAAACCAGGTCAAATCCAGCCCGAAATCGAAGAAGGAAGGGAGAGAAACCAAATTTCTAGAGAGAGAAATGAAGAAAAATTCATTTTCTTCACGTGGAAGCAACCTTGGACCTTTTTATAGACAATGCTGCCACATGGATTCGTCGACGAGACACATAGGTTCGTCGACGAACCACTAAAGATACTTTGTCGAGGAGAAGACACTTTCATCGATGAAATTCAGAGTTTTAAATTTACTCTCTCGGGATTCCTTCGTTGATGAGGAACAAAATTCATCGACGATCCCTAGAAGGACACTCGTCGACAAATGTTCTATATTCTTCGACGAGGCTTGCTATTCCTTCTCCAATTTCTTTCCTTTTCCCCTTATTATCCTTTTCATTTATTATATTTCCCAATTATTTATAGTTTTAATTTCTAGGTCGTTACATTCTCCCCTCTTTAAGAAATTTCGTCCTCAGAATTTTACTAACTAATCATGCTTTCACTCTACTGGAATTCATTTGCTAACTACAACTATAAGAGCTCAGCATACATATCATCATATAAGTCGTTCAATCATTCTTCATTAAATTAAATCATCACTTTCTTAAATATAATCTCATACCTGCTTCTTTGATGGCATCCTCCTCAACTTGAAGTGTATACAGTTGGGGTGGAGCACCTCTTCCAAGTGGTAACTGCTATTTTCCCCGGTCCTAATTCTGAATAGATACCATAGGCAATGGTTCCTGACAATCTTTCTTGATATGCCCTGGCTTACCGCACCTATAGCAATTCAGAGTGTCAAACCTGCATTCACCCCTATGCCTCTTATTACACTTTGGGCATACAGAGCCCAGTGCTTCTTTTCCTTTCTTCCTCGACGAGAAGACACTTTCATCAACGAAATTCAAAGTTTAAAATTTACTCTCTCGGGATTCCTTCGTCGATGAGGAACAGAATTCATCGACGATCCCTAGAAGGACACTCATCAACGAATACAGAACATTCATCGACGTGGCCTGCTATTCCTTCTCCAATTTCTTTCCTTTTCCCTTTATTATCCTTTTCATTTATTATATTTCCCAATTATTTATAGTTTTTATTTCCAGGTCGTTACACAGGTGACTTATCTTGGTGGGTCAACCAGAGTTAAGTCCAGCATACAGGCCACATAACCCTGTCATGAGGGTTTAAATCATGACATTTAGATTTCCAGGGATATTTCTCAGTTATTTATTTATATATAGATTTACAAAATATCAACAGATATATTATAATACTAGCAGTATGATTAAATAGAAAACTCAGATGATACAATTGTATTTTAAGATATGCAGGTGTGAGATACATACTAATTACATGATATCTCAATTCAATTATTTATGTAAATTCAGTTGCCACACACTAGTAATAGCATATTTCTTCTTACTGAGCATTGTCTCATCCTAGTAAATTAACATTTTTTAAGTGAACTAGTTAGACGAGCTGATCAGGCTCGCAGGTAGAGGGGTCGTTTACACTACCCTGTTTGTAGGGTAAGTGTTATTAGGGGGAATTGTATTTTTGAATAGTATTCAGGAATTTTGGGTGGAAGATATTGGAATTTTGTATAATTATGTATGTATGTTTTGAGATAATACTGGATTCTAGTATTGTATATATGGATGTATGATTTTATGTTTTCCGTTGCATAGGTATGTTACTCTGTGAACAAGAAATTTCCCTAATGCCTACCTGGGGCCTAAGATGTTATAGCAGATATAATCATGGGTATCAAAGTATTTTATTTTGCAGTATATTTAAAAAAATTATATGAAATTTAAGGTCTTTACAAATCCTATGTCCACTAGCTATCAACTATCTGCAATTGAGGGCACTAAATGTTCAAATCGTCATCTCTATAGACAGGTTGTTAGAAGCTAACAATGTTTAACTTTCACTAGACAAGATCTTGATTTTTCAGTACACAAAGTAAATAAATTCATGCATAACCCGTTGGAACCACACTAGCTGTAAGAACCCGAACCGTGATATATGGGTTTAAATAAATAAAAGAGAGGCAAATTGGGAATTTAGCAAGATTCTTCAATGATGCCAGAGTTTGTCGACGAAGTCCATTTATCTCTCGTTGGTGAAGTTCAGAAGCTCGTCAACGAGGAGAAGCCAAGGATTTTCGAAAAATCGGAGATCCTAGACTCGTCGACGAGACCAAGACCTCGTTAACGAGAAGACTATAGAGCCTCGTCGATGAGGCTGCAATTCATCGACGAGAAGTGGCCAGGTCAAAGGGCTATAAATAGAAGTTTTCATTACTTCCAAGCTAAGAAACTCAAATATCTTCTCTCTCTCTCTCTCTCTAGAACTCTCCCTACTCTCTATCTCTCTAGATTTCCTCGTTGTTCGTCATGAGAATCGTAAATCTGAAGTTACCATGAGGATCATGGAAGGATTCTCTACAAGTTCTACAGACCGGAATCATGTTTCAGAGATTTTCGGGTTTTGGCAAAAAATTAAGGTAAGGCTTGATTTTCAATTATGATCCGGTAGTTTTGTAGAGTACAGTCTTGTAAGCATCTCTTGTACTGTTAGTTGTAGGTTTTGGAACTTGGTTCACAGTTTAGGAGCCTTAGATTTTGAGATTTGCTATTTTAGGGAAAGGTAATGGGAATTGTGTTTATATCGGTTATTTTTGAAATCGGACTTGGTAGAACTATGGTTCACGGTCTTGTGTGTGTTTTTCCTACTCATTTGAGGGGATCTAACGAAGAAAACTATGGGTTTTTCATGATTACAGTTTTGGGAAAAATGGGGCAATGGGCTGCATCCCTGGTTTTATTGAAAACCAAATGTATATGTTGATTTATACTGTGTTATAGGGATGGTCGTGTCTTGACTTATTTAAACTGTATTTGTTTGGAAAATCATGATTTTAGATTACCAAATGGGTGTGGTTTGTTTGGTTATATGAGCATGCATGTGTGTGTATAATTGTTTAAATGCTAGTAGGAACACGGTTCCGAATTGTTCTAGGTACTAAGAGTGTCCGGCTCTATATCCGAGGGCGTATGAAATCGCTGGTTATAGATTGGTAGAGGTCCGGCTCTATATCTAAGGGCGTGAGCCTATTCCGGCATATCAGTCCGAAGGGTGTGGATCCACCAGTTTAGCGTCGGTACAATGCTATGGGAGTCGGGGACTAGCCATGTCCCAGTGGCGCCATGTTCGCGGGTTGGCTATGGGCCAATGCCGTATGTCATGGGCCGGCTTTGGGCCGATGGGTGTGACGACACCAGGATTGCTGATCATGTGTGTGTGTGTGTGTGTGTGTGTGTGCTTGTAGGCACTGTTGTGAAACTAGTACTGGAACTGCATTTAACTACGTGTATGTTATATCATGATAACACTCAAATTCCATACACTAATATAACATGTGTTCTTCCTTACTGAGAGGTGTCTCACCCCTACTGTACGCACATTTTTACAAGTCCTTCGAGTAACCGGAACTAGCGTCCTGGTGTGGGGAGTGTAGTGGCCGGTGTATTGCGGTTAGCGCTTGGGTAAGTGCTAGGATTGTGTTTTGATGGGTTGCCATTTTGGGATGTGTTGGGCTCCCAGTTGTACGTTGTATGATAGAGCCTGTTATGCTCTTGTATAGACTCTAGTATGGTACTGCATATATATATATAGAATAACCTTTTCCGCTACGTATATTCTGTTGTGTTTGGATGTGTTTAGGGTGCTTGGGAACCCCACGGGGTTGGACCCTCATCCTTTGTACTGTATATGTGGATGGTTGTTATGAAACAGGGATGGGTTAGATTACATTTTCACCCCTGGGTCCCATATCCGGGTTCGGGGCGTGACACTAACAGGCTGTAAAAAGGATTCTACGTTATCTTAAACATACCATATCAACGGGTTTATTCCTCAGCAGGTCATCTAATTTTGCAATTCAAGCTTTTTCATATTTTGATTGGGTAGCTGATTGAGATGATCGTCGATTAATAGGTGCATATTGCATTTTTATGGGCAACAATCTTATTTCCTAGTGGTGCAAGCAACAATTCACAGTTGCCCGTAGTAGTACCAAAGCTAAATATAAGTCACCAACAAATACAGCTTCAAAACTACAATGGATGCAATTGATTTTATGTGAAATTGGCCTTAAGCTTCCAAAACCACCTATGTTTTGGTGTGACAATACTGGAGCCACATGTTTGGCTGCTAATCCTATGTTTCATGCTCGTACAAAAGCACATCAAGATTGATTTTCATTATGTACGTGACCAAGTTCGAAGAAAGCAGCTTAATGTTCAGTTTATATCTAGTAGAGATCAACTTGTCAATTCATTAAGCTTCCAAAACCACCTGTGTTTTGGTGTGACAATATTGGAGCCACATGCTTGGCTGCTAATCCCATGTTTCATGCTCATACAAAGCACCTTGAGATTGATTTTCATTATGTACATGACCAAGTTCGAAGAAAGCAGCTTAATGTTCAGTTTATATCTAGTAGAGATCAACTTGCTGATTCATTAACTAAGCCGGTGTCCCCTTGCAAATTTAAAATCATTTTGGCCAATCTAAATGTTTGAACAATACCCTTCAGATTAAGGGGGCGTGTAGAGGAAAATGTGGAACTGAGTAACAAACCAAACAAGAAAATTCATAGCTATCAGTTGGAGTAAAATAAGGAGGAGAATTAGGAGGACAACCGATCCGATCTTCTGCTATTATGTAAATTTTGAAAAGATATTCTATTGTTATTTGAATTTTGAAATATTCTTCAGATCTTCTATTTTTATTTAAAATTTTGAAAAGTATTTTGTTGTTATTTGAATTTTGAAATATCTATAAGATAGCTACTCTGGTGTACTGAAACTCTATAAACAGTTATCCTGTATCATGTTTCACATATGACAGAACATCAATTCAACTATCCTCTATTTCTTAATCTCCTTTACTCATATCACTTCAATCCTTTTGCAGGGAGGATTGGTGCATTCAGTGGCAAGATCATCATCGTTGATTTGATGAATTTTGAGCGCTTTGGGTTGTTAGCCTTGGTAGCTACACTATCATGGTTTATATGTGTTGATGATATTAACCTATATGTCGTTCCTAGTGTTCTTCCATCTTTGCAGATCATAATAGTACAAATACACGTACATGAAGTACTGGATCAAAGACAAAGATCGGACTGAGTTAACATTACAATAGGAATATCAAATGAACACTCACTCAAAAAAGACTCAAACACAACCAAAGGAAGCTTTTTGTTTAATTATATGTAATGAGTGTGTGCTTGAGGTAGTGTATTTTGTAACTCTTGCAATTTTGATTCTTGCATAATTTCTGAGCAAAATTGCATATGCATATTAGGACACTTGAGTTTATAGGTTTTCACAAATCAGAAACTCACATTTATAGTTTTCAAATATAAAACAAAGAGTTTGTCAAACGAATCCTAAACTCAAATATGTTTTCATAAGGGACAAGTTTTCAACATCTTGGTTTTAAAAACTTCTTCATACTTTGTCCCGATTTTAACAAAACGAGTTTTATGTCCAAGAGCTTCAAGAAAGTCGAAGCATATTTTCATATAGGACATGGAAGTATATAAGATATCCAAATAAGTTTTGAAATGTATTTTCTTAATCAAGATATCTTATATTCAAATGGAAACTCACTTGGACAAGTTTTAATATTCATTAGACTAAATATATTTCATATACTTTTGTCCAATAATGTTTTAAAGGAAAAATAGAGCAATCGTCGTCTAACGTAGTGCAGCCTTGAGTCCTGAACACCCTTCGGTATTTGGGGCATAACTTTTGCTAAAATTTTCCAAAAAGGACGATCTTGGTGTCCTTGGAAAGTCAAGAAAAAATCTCACAACTTTCATGTTGATGACTTTTTTTGATTTAGGGCACTAGTCGATGAGTGCAGGGCACTAGTCGACGAGTCTAATGGGCAGAATGATGCTAACGGCTACAAAATGGCTAGTTCTCAAGCAAATCACATGGGATTCACTCCCAACGGCTAGTTAACATTCATATTGGCTCTGTGGCTATAAATACAAGCTATTAGGCTTGTTTAGACATGGTTTTGAGCATTATTGATAATATTTGTGAAAAATATCATTTTACTAAAACCTAACACTTTGCATTTTAGTCATTCATTCACAAGTGCTCAATTTTCTCTTGCTTATTGATCTTGTGTGATTCAATCCTTGAGAGAATAGTGTGAGATTGATTGTATTTGATATTAGCTCATTTGAGGAGCACTCTTTTGTATTTCCATCATCTTGTTAGGTTCTTTGTGAACCATTCTTGTAAAGTTCTTCGTGAACCGCTTGGTGAAGGCTCTTTGTGAGCATGGTAGGGATTTGTTCCCGAGGTTAGGGATTTGTTTCCAAGTATGAGGCTTCTCTGCCGTTGAAAGAGTTTATAATGGAATCCTTGGCTTGGTGCCGAACCACGTAAAAATACCAGTGTTGTTCTTTCTCCCCCTTACACTCTTTATTTTATATCTTGTGCATGATTTATATTTATTGAGATATAGTTGCTTGCAATCTTGCCAAGAGTTTTATTTTGTAGAGAAAATTTTAAATACGCAAAAAGAGTCCATTCACCCCCCTTCTGACTTTATACTCCCAGGCTAGGACGGATTAACAAGGGTAAATCATAACCGTTCATTTTATGAACTCCAGATAACTTTCGGTATCTCAAGTATTGATAGAGCTATGTGTTTTCTCATGGTGACAGACATTAACAATAATTTTCACTTTTTTTTAAAGAAAATTTCATGAATATAAAATAGACATTACCATTTACAATTGAGAATGTAGTAATTTGTTATTGTTAAAATGACAAATCAATTCACTCAATCCTTCTATTTCGTAAACTCCACGTTCAAATTAAATTCGATAAAAAAATAAAAAAATAAAAAAATTAAAGCATCATCATCTGATTCGGCACCCTTCGCATCGACATAGGTAAACCTGTGAACTGACCGACGAGCTTCATAAGCGACAAACTACATACAGGCTTCCGCAATCGGTCTAGCTGGACATATCAAGATGTAGTTAGATAATTAGATGTTTCCCATCATATGCTCCTACAACAGAATGTTATGAAACCATTAATAAGTTATTGAAAATAGTTATATATTCCTCATCATATGCTCCTACAACAGAATGTTATGAAACTATTAATAAGTTATTGAAAATAGTTGTATATTTACTATATGTATTGAATAATTTATTCATTCACCACTTTCATATGCAGACCAGCAGTCCTGCTTGTGCAACGAATAGTGATGGATCAGTACCACTCATTATATATATCCTTGACCCATAGAGGTGTAGGCCTAGGGAGTGGAAGTTCAGTTAATATGTGGACGACATGGTCTAATTGTCATTGCCACCTTTGGAGGGTAATCCTGTACAAAGTGCGCCAATCAATTTGATAATTCTCACATTGGTCACATTCGTGCAAAACCTGATAATTATTGTCGGGGCCATACCCTGTCTGAGTTAGACAGGGGATATTCTACCTCAGCCCAAACTACCGCAGTACGTGTTCCGACAGGTGCCATAATATGACTTGAAATCAGATTAGGGGAGTGTGAACAAGCCAAACTTGCACTCCAGTGAAGCACATGCGCGGTAGATTAGCGTACACATCCGCTATGTACAACATCCATATAAACTGCTCACATGCCATTTATGTAAGAAAAATACTAAAAATTATGTAACCACATTTTACTATTCCAATGAAAATGAAATTGTATTATCTGGCCCTTACGCATCATATTAATGTCATATCAATAAAATCACAGAGTATGCTAAGGTACGTGCGAGGTAAGAAATGAAGCTCGCCATCTGCAATATGTTATATTCATATAAAGTTACATAGAGCTTATCGTTATTTACCAATATAACAACACTTAAATTTTGTAAATGTATGGAAAGTAAAACGCATCCTAACCTGGTCACAAGTGAAAATAGGCCATCGCCGAAATTAGCAGGAAGATGTTGCAGGCCAAGTCTAATTGGAGCAAGAAAGGGCATGCACTCCCATGACCAAACCTGCAGGGGGAACAGCAGACCTCCAAATGATTGTGATGGCAACATCCTACAGCGTTATTGTTGCCTCGCCGCAAGGAAAGTGAATTGTGTGCATTTCAAGCTTCCAACGCTCCATCAATGTACTAATTAAGTGGTGGTCAAGCCAAATGTACCGAATTTGGTACAATGGATAGAACCTTACTCGTTTAATCCATGGAATGCTTCTAGGATCAGCATGCCACTGTGTTTCTAATGTACGTGCACACTGAAGCCATTTAAAGGCATCTGAATGATCCTCCTCCTATGCCCTATAGGAGGGATGCAAGGTCCCTAACGTCACGATGGAAGAATCAGTTGGACCGAACTCCATGCCTCAAAATTTAATAGAATGGATATATAAAATGAAAGTAAAAAATGAAATTTATGAAGGTGGAGGGGAGCATGCAAGAGAAACTCAAAACATATGAGTAGATGAGAAGCACACAGAGGGAGATGAATAATGCAGTATAAATAAAGGTTGGTTGGGGGGAAAGGGGAGCATGCAGCTAGTGGGGTGCAAGGGGGAGCATGCACGGGAAGTAGCTAATGGATGGGGTGAAGCCACATAGGTGCAAAACCGACTTTCCAAAAGTCAGTTCTGTCACTTTATTTTTTTTTTTCTGTGCTGACTGTAGTGTACGCAAATTGCTGTGGCTAAATGCCCGAGAACCGACTTTTGGAAAGTCGGTTCTCTCACTTTTAGTTTCGTTTTTTATTTTTTTCTTTGGTATCAAGGAATAGAGTAAGGGGCTCCCGATTCCTTGTGTTATTGCACAATATAGCAACTGCATTCAATTGAGCGAGGGCTTCACTTGCTAGAAGCTCGAGTGGATACCCGTGCACTGATTGACAATGTGCCAATCTCTTGTCTCGTCACGCTCAAAACCGACTTTTGCAAAGTCGGTTATAGGTTTTTCTTTGTCTTTTTATTTTTTTTTAATTTCTAATCGACTTTTTAAAATTTGGTTGGGTTTATTTTCGTAAATTTACCCCATCCGTCCTTATTTGTATTTTTTTTTTCCTTAATAATTGTTAAAAACTCCCTTCTATCCAATTGCTTTTTAATAATTTACTTATACCTCTTCTAGGAATTGTTTAATAATTCTTTTGGGGGTAATGATTATGCCTCAAACATTACACAGGCCAAAGCACGCTTTGCGATTGTCCTGCTCCCCTGTTTTCTGCTCTGTGAGGTTGTCCACTGTTGTGTTGGAGGATCATTCAGCAGAATGGCAAGCCAAACCAAAAATGACCCAGACTCAATCTACGATTTCATCGTCAAGGTCAGTTGTTTCTTTCAACTTTAGAGCTTGATTCTGGTTATGGGTTTCTGATTTTCTTCAATTCTAGCTTAGATTTCTAATGTTCTAAGAAAAAAAATTTCAATCCCCACTTCCCCTTTTATGGGTTCTTTTAGCTTGTATTCCAATATGTGGCCATGAAAGGGGAATTAAGTGGAACAGAATTGATTAGGTGGTAGGTTCGTGGAAACACTTGTTTCTTTCATGACACGGACCGTAGCTCATAGAACAATAGGCTATTGCTGAAATAGGGAAGATTTGATATCTTAGATCAAAACCCTAGTTCTTGATGATATATGATATCTGTAGGGTATCCCAGTTCATTCGTTTGCTTTTACAGTTCATTAACCAATTTATATTTATGTATGGTCGGCACCCTTTGCAGGATGCCAAGGGAAATGATGTAGATTTTAGCATGTACAAGGGGAAAGTTCTGCTGATTGTTAATGTTGCATCCAAATGGTTTACCTCTTGCTCTTGTCTTTTCATTTCTATCTGTTCATATATTTGACGTTTCCTGGGGCCCCGTTTGGAACTTGGAGAGCAAGAACAAAGGTAAAATAAACTTTGAAAGAACCCACCTTTTTCTTGCTTGGTAATCGAGAAAAATTGGAAAGAAAATGAAATGTATTGTAAATTGATGAATAAAATTTTCATTATTTCTTATTACTCATTGGACTTTGGTTTTTCCTTATTTTCAATTATATTTGAATAAATTTTGTTCTTAATAGTATTTGAGAAAGAAAGAAACTACCGTGCAAAATTGATTTTCATTTTATTTTCTTTTCTTTTCCTTTTTCTTACAATTCTGAAATCTCCCAAAATCCTTTATCCAAACAGGCCTAATGTTTAGTTTTTATTTGGTTTCCTTTTTAATGAAATGACAAAACTCTCTGATTATGTATTTTGAGTTAGATTGCTTGCTGTTCAACGAAACCCTAAGCCCTTTGAAGTTTATGATTCCTCTTTCTCAAGAATGATTGTTTTTCTTCATTTTTTGTTTATTTATTTTTATTGGTTTTGGCAGTGGAATGACCAACTCAAACTACACGGAGCTGAACCAATTGTATGAGAAATACAAAGATCAAGGTTGTTCTGCTATTGTTGTTTCCTAGCTGGACCTAATCATGGCCTGTGTCCTAAAAAATTTAACAGAAGCTAGAGTCTTTGATAGAGCTTAATGGTAGTTATTGGGATTTCTGTAACGTACCACAAGTGATTCTGGTGATATAGCAAAACAAAAGAGTTGCTTTCACATTTCGAAATGCACATTGTACATGTCTTTGTTTTTGCACATGCATATAGATGCATGTCTATGCCCTTTTCTGCCTATCTGAATAACTGTTGACATTGATTTACCCATGACTTTTTATTTGTTCTTAGAGCAGGGTTAGAGATATTGGCATTCCCTTGCAATCAGTTTGGTGAGGAGGAACCAGGAAATAATGATCAGATCTTAGAATTTGTTTGCACACGCTTCAAGTCAGAATTTCCCGTCTTTGACAAGGTAGCTCTGAGCAAAGTTATATGATGTATTTTACTGCCCTTTGCAGCTGACTTTTATTTTTTCTCATGTCTCTGCCCCTACCCCCCCCCCCCCCCCCCCCCCACCAATTCCTTGCTGTTGCTGAAACGTGGTTGTGTCTTTTGGCATCATCCTTAATGTCATTTGTGCCTCTAGACTCCTGCCTGATCTCAATGTTGTGACAATTGTTATGTGAAAAGTCCAATGGGAAAGAAATATGTTCACTGTGATGACCTGCAGAGTTTTCTTGTGGTTTTAAAAACCTAACAGTGACAGCTTTTCAATGCATAGACCCCATTATCAGTCTTTTTTTTTTTTCCTCATTTTTTCTGCAAGTTTCTCTGTAAGACCTTCTCATATTCACTTTTATGAGTAGAGATGTTTTATATGTTTCTTGCTGTCAGATCATATGGTTAATGCTACAAGAACAAACTCAAGTTAGCTGTAACATAACATCACAGCAGAGTTTTCTTGTGCTTTTAAAAACCTAACAGTGACAGCCTTTCAATGCATAGACACCATTATCAATCCTTTTTTTTTTTCCTCATTTTTTCTGCAATTTTCTCTGTAAGGCCTTCTCATATTCACTTTTATGAGTAGAGATGTTTTATATGCTTCTTGCTGTCAGATCATATGGTTAATGCTATACAAGAACAAACTCAAATTACCTGTAACATAATTCTTGTGGTTATTGATGTTATGGAAATTGATATAATTTCACAATTATTCTATCTATTCAATAAGTCAGTGAGAATTTGAGCAGGAGCTGCTATGCATACTGGAGACAAAAAATTTTAATTGGATGTTGAAGTAGTGAGAATGGCTTTGGAATTCAACACGTGACATGGACTTCATAAGATAAATAGAATAACATGCTTTTCTTGAATAATCTCTGTGCTGTAGAACGGTTCATCATAAAACTGAGGACATATCTTAATTCTTTTACAGGTCAGGAGAATTAGAAAGCAATGCTCATTTGGGTGCATGCATTTGCTTACATGTGCATTTATGCAAGTGTATTGGAACTTAGAACCTTAGTTTCTGGAATTCCTGTAGTCTCCTGTTTGCAGTATTTCAGTGCCAGGTGGTAAGGGTACTTAGGTAGATGGCTTTTATCTCATTCTTATCATGGCCAAGTTATAAGTGACTGTCTCCATGTGTGTACGAGCGAGCATGTGAGCGTATGTTTTAATTTATATAGAATTTTCAAGAAAATATTCAACCCCATGGTCAATTTCTTCCGTCCACAAGGCTTAGAACCATTTCATTTTATGATGCGTGTGATTATGATTTCACCAACTTGCTCTTTCTTGCATTAGATTGAAGTAAATGGTGGCAACACTGCTCCATTATACAAGTTCTTGAAATCAGGCAAGTGGGGAATTTTCGGAGACGATGTTCAGTGGAACTTTGCCAAGTTCCTAGTTGATAAAGAAGGGCTCGTTGCAGACCGTTATTACCCCACAACTTCCCCTTTTAGCATCGAGGTAAAGCTGCCTTCTGCAATTTTGTTTCATTCTGAAAGTGCATTTAGGCTACATCCTCTCTTGCTATTTCTTAACAACGACTCATCCAATTTCATAATTAATCATATAACATATGTTATTTCCCTGGCATTGTCATATTATTCCAGCACGACATAAGGAAGCTTTTGGGGATCTTGTAAGCGCTGTAAAATAGAGGCTTAATGAGATCACAGTACGTATTAATCACTCGAATCGGTTGCTTTGTGCTTGTGCTTGTGTGTTTCAGACATGGCATGTACTAAAGGAGATTACATCTTTGAATCATATTTCTTTGTTTTAACTTCTATACTCGTGTATATGTGCATGTCTTATTTATCAGTTTCCCTTATAATGCTAAAAATTATTTGCCTGGTGGAATTTATATTCAATATAAAATGCTGTGTGCGCAATTTTTTATGATTATGTATGTCTAATTCAAACCAACTAGAATTGTTAATTGTTGATAATAACATGATTAAATTATATAGTTTTGCCTTCTGATTGGAACAGTAAAGATAGATAACCTATAAAAATATGTCCACGATCTCTTTGTTTAAGAAATTTTGTTTAAAAAAACTGCTTCACAAGTGAAATTGGTTCACTTAGGAAAGCTTTCAAAGTTGGGAAAAAAAATTGATAATATTTAAAGAAACTAAATTACACTTTCATTTTTGGGAAGCCCTAATAAAAAATTTTGTGCTTTGTTGGATTCTATTTTTTTTTTCTTTTGCACCACCTTGATGTGACATGATAATTTAATATTAAATAGATTCGCTCTAGTATGGATGAAAAAGAAAATCACAAAAATTAACATTATGTTTGGTTTGCGAAATGCTTATTTTCAAAAATAGATTAATTTTAGTAGGTTAGATGCAAATAATTATATAAGAAATTATATTATTACTATAAGGTAAATAGTAATGTGAAACATTTTATGAGTCTATAATAAGAAATAGACAAGGAATAATAATTGTCAAATTTTATTATAAGGATGTTTATTCCTTTCTTATTACATGTTAAATGAAATAAACAAGAATATATAGGGAATAGTTATTCTCTTGATTTTTAAAATTTAAACTATATTTCATGAACAGCTATTTCATCGAATCAAACAAGCCTTAAAAGAGTATAAAATATCCCATGATAGATTCTCCACTCTTGAAGTCTTTTCCAAGTAGTGTGGTCCATATAAAGCAAATCATTTGTTAGAAGTGCGAGTGATAAAAATGAATTAGTTGTGCTTTGCCATCAAAAGTAGTTCTTATTCCCTTTAAAAGAATAGTCTAAGAAAAAGAAAATTTTCTTTTTATTATTCTTCGAAGAAGTTATTAGCGAGTGATTTGCTAAATCTTTTATTTATTTATTTGTTTGTTTGTTTGTTCTTGTAATTGTATGCAATGCCTCCAAAGGTGGTCAAATTATTATCCTAGTTTGTTTCTAAATCTTGTGTGGTTGCTTATTTGCACATAAGATTTAAGGAAAACAATCTTTGAAAACCCTAGAACATTTTTAATAAAACTTTTCTTATAAAGTGCTTCTAACAATCTTTGCAGGTTTTAAATAAGAACTCTTGATAAGAATAATGAAAACGATGATAATTAGTAGAGCCATAGCATTCATAATAGATCTATCATGCCCAAAGGTTGACAAGGCAAGGAAAGAGAGGACTTCCAAACTTGCTCAATATTAAATTTTTTATTTCTAAAGAAGTTTTTGGCCTCTTTACTTTTAAATATTTTTAGCGTTATTCTTCCTTTAAGATTTGATAAAAAGATATGAACTTTTCTTAAAGTTTAAAATTTTTCATAAACCTCTCTTTTTGACATTTGATTTTTGAAATATATATATATATATATATATATATATCTTTTAAAAAAAATTATCTTTTTTTGTTAAATATAAAAAGAAGTTTGTATCTTTTTCATAAATCGTAAGGGTGTACAAAATTTTTGAAAATAAAATTTTTAAAATCTCGAGAAGTATTTTTGCTTTTGTTAAATTTCAAGGCAGGTCAATGATTTTTACTCATATTTTTATTAGTTAATTATTTAAAAATTTTAAAGATTTATGAAAAGAGCATTGAGATAAAAAAAAAAATATCCTATTTAAAGCAACATCAAATGCCCTCGAATGTTTTTTTTCCTAAAATTTTCTTTGGCCTCCTTAGTTTTTCCCAAGAATGCTCCTAGCCTCCCACCCTACATCTTTGATTTTCAAAAGTACTTTTTGCTTAATAATAGAATCTCTATTAGATAAATAGAGACCCCAAAGCACCTTGCATGGTAGTTATACTTCAAAATAAATAAATAAATAAATAAAGATTCACATTAGGACATATGACAACCGTCCCTGAAATTTGACAACAAAAAATATACCTCCCCTAAAATCTCATTACCTTCTTTTGAGATTTAAAAAAATCACAAGTATTCCTGAAATTTATCAAAAAGGCAAATCTCTAATAGAAAAACTTGCTTTTTTTTTCATAAAATACGAGGAGGCAGTTGTCTCTTTTTGACATATTTTAAGAAAAATTCTTGAAACTTTGAGAGGTCAAGTCTTTTTTGTCAAAACAATGGAAAGATTAGCATCTTTTGTCAAATCCCCAAACGTTTGGATGCTGAGGAGGGAGCTTGCTTCTTTTTAAATAAAGGCCTGGAGGGACTGAGAGCTTTTGCAAGGTACTAGAACCCATGATGATGGTGGAAGAATTGAGAGGCAAATTCTTTTTCTGAACCATCCAACAAGATAAGAGGAGCTTTACGTCAAAAGCATACATTTCAAAAACTCAAATTAGTATTAAACGACTCTACTAAGATATTATGCTTTTTTTTCTACACCTAAAACTTTGTAGTATGGAAACAGTAAGCAGCCTCTTATCTATGCTAGTAACTCCATCGAGGATGTATGCATTCATTCACATAATAACATGGATCAATGTTTGCTGAAAAGGAATTTGTCATTAAAATAACATTTAATTGCATAGTAAATAATTTCTACAAGGCTAGGAATGGAGAATTTAAGTTACAACAAAAAATCTGGACGCCTAAGGACCCACATCTCCCTTCCGAGCTCACACACCTACTGCTTCTCTTGACCTCCAAATTACCAGGAATTTTTTCTACGACTCTTGTTACTACGACGAAGCCCACAATGGTGGTGGTCACCATTACACAAAATATGTTAGCAGAAACCCATCCCACCCACGATCTACTAACGGCCAAACTTCTCAAATCTCACAGTTCATATGGGGATCTGTCAAAAGCCGTGGTTGATTTACAACAACACGTATGTATGTACAGCATTGCCCCGAGTTTCATCCTTGGGTCAAGTCAATATCCGTGTGGGGGTTTCTCAGATTTACTGGCCGCGAACCAGACCAAATGGCCATTGCAGAGGTTGGGGACAGGTTTTGAGTGGAGGGAAGGCTGGGTGGTGCTGACGACTCACCTGGCTGGTGCCCCAAGTTTTCACTACCTTTGGGACCAGCCACTGCTTTATTCTTCGACTTAGAACCGCCATAGACAAAGCTGCAAGCTACCACCTGCACCATATGCTTTTTCTCATTTGAATGCTTAATGTTGAGAATTCTTAACAAGTCTAGCAGTACGTATGTCAAGTTTCTACCCAAAAGTCAAAAAACACGTGAGCACACGAACACAAAAGCACACAGTTGCACATCCGCTTTTTAATACATGTTCACTAGTTATACAATGAAGAATGTTGCTATTTGGCCACATGTTATAAAGAGTAGATGCTACCATGGAAAGGCCAGTTGACTACAATAAGATATTACATAGCATAGAATGGAAGACACCCACTTTAAAACTAAATTGTAATTATTCACTGCTTTGAACACTGAAAATGGTTAAATGGGCAAGTCTCAAAAATACCTGAACTGGGCCTGCTGCAATAAGCATCCCCACTGCACCACCAATAACATGACCATCTGGACTAGAAAGAGACACATTTATACCTCCAACACGACTGCGTGGGCCTCCACTTTCAGAAAGCAAATAGGAACCCGACAAGCATAATATCTCAAAACGACCCTACACAAATTAGACAAACCAAGTTTCCTCTGAGCACCAGACACTGAGATGGGAGTTCTAAAACACTCAGTTAAAAAAAAAAAGTAGAATTTTCAACCAAACATTCGCAATCACAGGGTGCCAAGAGGGCAACAAACTGTCGCTTGCTTGGGGCTTAGGAGTCATCTCTTATAACACAAGAATGACTAAAAAATTTAATCAAGCACATTGGCCTAATCAGTATGATTCAGGAGGTGGTGCAAAAATTAATTTCTAAAACATGAGAATGTTAAGACAGATTGATGTGCCAAAAAATAGCATTTCAACAGTTACTCCCTTCTATAACAATCCTCATCCCGAGTACAAAGATGCATTTTAAATTTAGGGACAAGAACATGGAATTAGAAGAAGCACCAAAGTACAACAAAATGCATGCCAAATTAGAATGACAACTGAAATGGTATTACATCAGCCGTATTACAACTCAAGACTGTTAGAGCCTTGCTTTCACCCAAGAGTACCTTGTCAATATGGATGTATGTGTGCCTGTCGAACACTTTAACAGCATGGAAAATCTTCCATTCAAAAAAAAAAAAAATCTTCAGCACTCAGCCAAATCCATGCAGCATAGGTTACAACCAATAGACATCAAGTAGTATCATTTCAATCATGCAATCAACCTAGCATAATATGTTGGCAATTTCCAGTTGGCACCATAGAATGGTAAGTTTAATCCTCCTTGCAATGGACCAACTCAACACCAAGAGTCATAGACTGCATTACCAGCACCTGTATAAGGTGTCATGTAAATGGAAGGAACAAAAAAGACAAGGGCCTCCTAAGATTTCAAAATTTGAGACATCCTCCCAAGGTTTAGCAAAAAACAAAAAACATGGACATCTTCAAAAATCTCGTGGACCTCCCTTGATATTTTTTATATTTGGGAAGTTTATACCCATGTCTAGCTTTATTTTTCTGAAAATCAAGATAAGTTCATATCTTTTTTCCAAATCATAGAGGTCCTTTGAATTTTCAAAATCAAGGAAGGTCTCCATCTTTTTTTGCAAAATCTCAATAGAGGTTTGTGGAATTTTTGAAACCTCGGTGCAGTCTGCAACTTTGTTCCAAACCTTAGGGCAAGTTAGTGCTTTTGCCCTTCAAAATTACGGTATCATTTGTGCACTCACATTCATGAACTCTTGGAATTTACAGTACCATATGTCCACTGTAATGTTTAGGAAAAGCGTACTTAAAATTCTCTTCTCTTTTTTCAGAGGGGTAGGAGGATGGGGAGATAAAAATTTAGAGTACAATAAGACGTGTTCGTACTTTCCTATACAAATTTAGAAAACTGGGGGGAAAAAAAGTGGCATTTTTGTAATTACATGAAAAGCTGGAAATGAAAAATAAAATTGTTTTCCACAAGTGATCAGGACTCTAATATTTCCATATTTTGACCATAATTCTAAGGGATAATTTTAGTGAATCCACTTAATCCATAAAATGTAACTCATAAAAGGGTATAGAATTCTATGTCAGTTAAATGTAATCAACAGCAGCAAATACATCCATTATGATGTACTTCAACTGATGTTTGGTACTTAAAACAAGAGCAAATAATACAAAATAGCAAATAATATGTTAAAAGAACCAAGTATGATTAAAATTTAAAACTAATCAAAAATAAGTATGATTAAAATGTAAAACTAATCAAAGATACGCAATGATACAAAGCTCTCACAAGGTATACTGCAAGACACAAGGTCACATTTCATATGAGGTGTGTACCCCATATTGCCAAGTTGCCAACAGCCAAATATAATTAGCAACGAGTTCAAATTAAATGCTATAGTATGTTGTCCTAGTTTTACTCTATCCCCTATTTATGCTCTTTCTTTTTTCTTTTCTTTTTTTTGCATTCCAAGAAATTATGATACATAAGCCCTGCATATCAAGGGCTTATATCCCATATCACCAAAGGACAAGCCTTGCCTCCCCCTCTAACCTTTAAATTCTTTTTGTATTATAGTACCATTTTTATATTATAGTTTTAAGCAATGAGGATGGAAAAATACACAAAGAATAAACGAAGCTCTTTATGATACACATAACAATCCTCAGATAATGTTATAATAAACAAACCACAAAAATAAAACATGGATTAACTGAATGCAGTTTAAAAGGGGAAAAAAATGCACTTCTTCCCCTATTAGCAATAACATGTGGAACCCAAGAAAGCAGTGGCATCAACAGTTCCAACACTAATTTGGGCACTCCAAAATGGTGAATTTCCACATCATTTACTAAATAATCAGAGAGCAAGCTAACATAGAGCATGAACAACATGAAAAGATCACAATGGACAACATTTGTGAAACATTTTCTGAAAAACCAACAAAGAGCTGAACATCATTTGTAACTGTAAGATAGTAACATTTAGAAGTCTAAAGCCCCTAACAAAATTTCCATTTTTTGTCAGACGACACTTGCAATGCATTTCTTTCGCAAGCTAAAGGATAGGCTTGGTTAATTACTCATAGCCATTGTTGGATGCACATAGAGTGACAGGGCCAGCTTAGGATTGTCGTTCTAGAGAGAGGGGGAGGAGCAAGTCCAAAAGAAATTCCACTCATTTCTTTATCCTTTATAGATGGAAGGCTAAAAACACACACTCTTAGAGAGCATGTCAACTACAGATAATTAACAAAGGGTCTAGTGCTGGTGAATAAATGCTTCTTGCATAAGGATAGTGATGGGATACCATAACTTCCATGCACTTAGCTTTTACCAGTTGCATTCAATTATTAGATCCCTCTTTCCCCATGAGAACTTAGTTTTTAGTTTTATCCGAGCGAGCCCCCCCCCCCCCCCCCCGCCCCAGGGGATTCCCAAAGTATAAAGCAAAGAACGCAAAACAAGTCCACCAAGCCACTAACAAATTTAGGGGTCATCAAATACTCCAATTTGGCCAGATTAATTCTCAAGCCTAATGCATTTTTTTCCATCCATTGGATGCTCACTCGGGCTAACACAATGCAAGGTAGCCCATCCCTCATCCCATGCCCCCTCTCACCTAGTTCCATCCAATGTTCAAAGACAAGATCTTCAACACATAAGTCCCAAACTTTAGTTGTTGGGATGTCCCCTAGGAGTCCCTCAACCTTAATACTACATCAAAGCATATTTGTATGCATCATTGCCAAGAGAGAGTGACTTGAAAATTTAAGATGCATTATGGGTTGTGCACAGCCCTGCAGCCACAAGCCTCACAAAGAAACACTGTAGCTAGCCATTCTCCTTCATAATATCCCTTACCTTTTTGAAAAAATCATACAAATCCCATCAAATAAATTGGAGAAATAACATGATCCCTTTATATACACTGTTGGCCCACAACCTAATAGCTTAAACTTATCGGTAAAGTGGTAATTTAACATGGTATCAAGTCAGTTTCCAGGAGATCTTGGATTCTAGTCTTGTTACCCGTGTTTATTTTGTGGTGTTTAAAAAAATTATGGCGTTCCCTATGATAGGTGTTAATTTATCGTGTGTTTATCTCTCCACATGCTGTCGGGCTGCACGTACGGGTGAGTGTTAAAGCTTAATATACATTGTTGGCCCACAACCTAATAGCTTAAGCTTTTAGGTAAAGTGGTAATCTAACAGATACCTCAGACCAGCTCCATATCTCTTCCATTGGCATTGCAGCCCAACAACAAAGCACCAACGTGTTCTCAAGTATTGGCCCTGATATGGTGATACAATTCTTCCTGCTACCATCCATATGTTTTGATCAATTTCCTTTGTAACTTCCCTATCCATGTTCTCAAAGGGTAGTACTAGGTTATAGTTGGGTTCCGCTACTTAACAGCTCCTCTTTCCAGAAGCATCCAAGCATTATGAACGAAATCTGTTCACTTGAATCACTTCTGGAAGGCCGAAAATATCTTTTTTTGTCCATATCCATTGATCATCAGCTTTCTGCTGCTTTCACTCTTCACAATTGTCATTGGAGAAAAGCATGGAACCTTGAACCCCAAATATAACACAACCTACAAAGCAAAGGTAGGCGTGTCTGTGACTGTTTTTATGGGTGTGTGTGGGGGTGGTTGTGTGTGAGAAGATGAGAGAGTGAGAGAGGCTAACAAAAATTACAATGCTGCTGAAGAATCCAAACAGCAGAGACACTGCTAATAAGCAGCCTAACTAGGCATATTGCTTTCATTTTTTATACTTTTAAATTGACTTTCTTTCTCCATGTGTGTTCTAGTCTAGTTTCTATTCAGTTTATATCTTTTAAGATGCAACAGTTATATAACTTGCCTTCTGCTTATAAGATATTGTTCAATTCATTAACAATTCTTGCAAAACAAAATTTATTTTAACTGTCAAATTCATTTAACCAGACAAGAGCTCCAAGATAAAGAGGCTGACTGATACTGTTACATTCCATCCAGTAGGCAATTTGCTTTTTCCATTTTAAGAGATTCCAATGACCAAAACTCATGGCTTCAAAATAGCCTTCTATGCATTGCTTCACCTAATTCTAGATAAATAAACGAAATTGCTTCAAGCAATATAGCTAGAATAACTTGCCTTCTGCTTATAAGATATTGTTCAATTCATTAACAATTCTTGGACATCAAAATATATATTTTAAATGTCAAATTCATATAACCAGACAAGAGCTCCAAGGTAAAGAGGCTGACTGAAGGCTGTTACATTCCATCCAGTAGGCAATTTAAATTTTCCACTCTAAGAGATTCCAATGACCAAAATCATGGCTTCAAAATAGCTTCTACGCATCGTTTCACATAATTCTAGATAAATAATCAAAATTGATTCAAGCAACATAACTAGAATACTTTTTTTCTCTTTCATTGATTTTGAATATATTGTAATGAAATGGAATCAGAATAAATATGGAATTGTATTGTATTAAAATGTGCAACTACAAGAATATCTGAGACATAAACAAACATGAAGGTCATACAATTATGTAAAATCATAACAGCATAACACTATAATATATATTATAAACCATAATAAATGCAGTCAAGATAAAATAAAAAAAAGAAGCTATGCCTTCATAAACAAATTCAAAGACTAAGATTGTCAAGATATCTTAATCAAGAAATTCAAATGGATAAAAAAATACCTCATAGGTAACATTCCCACCAGAAGATGTGGGCTGACGTAGTGTTACTGAAGAAACTGTACCATTGCCTGACAAAATGCACAGAGCCCTTGGCCTCTGTTGTGAAAAAGACAATATTTTTGCAGCAATATCCTGCAAAAAAGATGATAAAAATTCCCCTTTTAAGAGTTCGACCAATAATACTGAAGTTCTGTCAGTTTAATCTGCACAGGTATGCCTACTACACAATTAAGCTTCAAAGGTGAAGCAAAATAGAATTCTAGCATGTAGCCATATTTAAAATCATTCTCTGCAAATACCTAGAAAGAAACATGTTTAGCTGATGAAGCATGATTGGTTTCCATCAAAAGCATCATACTAATTGATCTTCTTACTTTTCTTTTAGTTCCCTTTAATGTTATTAAAAAAAAAAAAAACTTACAAAATCTCCTTATTTACATGCTGTAAGACAAACATCTTCAACGATGTAAAAGCAAATGTATCATTACTAGTAAAGTGCAACATTTTTTCCATCAAAAGAATCTTCCATGCTCAAATATTTGCATATGGCCATGAGACCGAGGAAAGTGTTTTCACGCAGCACTCTAAGTTCAAACACAGCAACAAAACCATTTTTAACCAATACATCATATGAACAAACACAAAACATAAACTCCCAAGTCATAATAAAGGAAATTAGTGACTGGAGTTCATCTTTGAATAATATAATAGGCGCAACACTTTTCAATTGGGAAAGAAGTGACATAATTACCTCTCCCATTGAAATGGTAATTATATGTGGTGCAAAAGCCAATCCAGCTGAATCATTCATCCATTGACCTAGGAAAAAACAATTCACCACTCATAAGCAACACCAATCACCGTTATTAAAAAATTTCAACAGCAATCATTGAACCTGAGCTCCTCTAGACGAGCAAGAAAAACAGAATCATTTCTCTGTGGCTTCCAACACCTCATTTCACATACAAAATTCAACAAAAAAACAAAGGCAACCATGGTGCAAACTGCTAGATACACAGATACATAAACTCAATTTATCCACACGATCACGGAAATGGTTTAAGACCAACTAGCACGTAAGCCCATCATCACATATAATCAAACTGCCGAGACATACCAATCACATTACATTCAGAGAAGAAACTCACCAAGAGCTGCTAATTGCTGCTTCCTCCCAGAACCAGGAGGCCTTCCTCTGCCGCGTTTGGGGCCAGGCGTGATTGATCCTGGAGGAGTACGAGCCGACATTGGAGAAAGCCCCAAAGACACAGCCCCATCGGGACCGTATTTTCGAGGCCGCCCTCTCTTCTTCTTCGCAGGCTCGCTGGGTTGCAGCATACCCATGTTAACGCCATGAGAGAAATTGGGTTGCGAGTGCTCTACCGGGAACGTCGATCCCGCAGAGCTGCCTCGGACATTGGAATGAACCGGAACACTAGGGTTTGACACAGGCCTATACCCAGGAGGTATGTGAAACCCTGTGCTCTGTGCTCCTCCGGAACCAGACCCACTAAACCCTCTTTGCATGTAATACGAGGCTGACCCAGATAATGCCATGGCGTCTCTCCCATCCATGCATTTACTGCGAGAAAAAAATCACAATAACAGTTACTCGTTGGAATGCAGGAGTGCCTCTGCAACCCTAAATCTCGAACTGAAACCGATACTCTAGAACCCTAAAAACACAAAGACGAAGAAACTTGAGAGCTAGGGTTTTGCATTGGGTTTTTTCTCCAGTGGAAGAAGATGCACAAAAAAAAAAACAAAACAAAACAAAACGAAATCTTTAAATCAGTACCTGCAGATGAAAACACAGTGAGAGCTTGGACAGTTTTAACTCCCAGAAACCTACACAGAGCCTACTGCGAAGAAATGTGGAGGATCATAAGCAGTGACGCAGCATAAAGCGAGCTAGGTGTAGGTCTCTTTGAACGCATCAATGGATAAGCAAAGAAACAAGAAAAGGAAAAAGAAAAAGAAACCCTAGATTTAGAATCAGCAGAGAATGCGAGATAGAGGATGCGCGCGGGCGGAAAGACAGAGGAGAAGGAAAGGGCAAAACTGAAAAGAAAAGGGAGAAAGAAAATTTGGGAGCTTTTGAATTAAAGGTAGGGGAGACTGGCGAGGTGAAGGGCTTTTCTTTATTCCAAGCACAGAGCGAGAGAGAGGTCGAGGACAGTGGTGCCCTACCAAGTACCAGCATGTCCTTATCGCATAGCCATTTCTTGGGGCAGAGAGCCCTCTTTTCTCTCTCCTCCCTTCTTCTCTCTCTACCCCTTTGATGATACTTTCTCGTTTACCAGCTGGGTCTCTGCTTTATTGCCCCTCAGTTCTAGTGTATGACAGTGAGAGAGAGAGAGAGAGAAACAGAGCAGCAGTCAGCAGTCAGCAGTCAGCCCTTCACAGAGAAACAAACAAGATTCAAACAGAGAAGATGAAAAAGCAAGCATGTGTACTCCTTATTTTATACTTATTTTTATTTGTTCATTATCATACCAAACAAAGTATTTTTATTTATTATTTTATTTATTTGTGAAGTAGGAGATGCAAATATGCAACGTTACTTTTATTAAAAATATATATATATATATCACCAGGGGGAGCATGTGAGGGAGGGAAAACGGCGTTGGTGAACTTGCAAACGACGCCGTCTGAGCATTTCGTATTTACCGTTACCTTATTCATTATTAATTTGTTTAATTAATTTTTTTGCCGGTTGGTTGGTTTCTCTCAAGTATCTTCTTTATAGTATATTGATTGACTTTAGAAACATGCATAGGGGTCAGGGATTGGCCGGCCTAGGGTTTAGCTTAAACCCTAAAGCTAAATAGCAAATCATCATGAGATTAAGGTAGAATAAGCCTATGTGCGTTGATTGGCTACACTAAATTATTTATTCAAAAAAATTATGCGTACCAGCCATGACATCATCCATTCAAAATTTTTTTTTGTGTAAAAAATTATTTGAGAATTTTTTATGCTTTTTAAAAAAATTAATTGACATTGCTCAGACCTGGGAGGTGGACAAAAATACTTGCTTTTGAATTTGTTATTCAAAACAAAGGTTACATATAATAATATAAACTAATTTTTAAAAATAAATAAGGATATTTTTTCAACTTATTTTTAAGATAGGTAGGGCCGTTCATTTAATATCAAATTTTAAAAAGAAAGAAAAGAAAAACATATTTTTATTTTATATTTAAAAAAAAAAAAGTAGAAGCCTTTGTGCATGAGTAACCAATTGTTGAAAATTTTCTTACTATAGTCGGCATACTACAACTTGTTGGCATACCATGTTCAATTTTTTCTTCTCTTGAATTATTTAGTAGAAGAAACTCTTGTGTATGTGTGTGTGTGTGTGTGGTTTCTACCCAAATCCACAATTCCTCTTTTGGAACATTCAAACTCCAACCACATTTAAATGACCCAGCTACATATCTTTTAAAAAGTTTAATAGAAAAGTTTAAGAAAAATAAGAGGAACTTGCATATATGGTATTTGTTAACTTAGAGAAAGCATATGATAGGGTACATAGGGAAGTTATATGTCGGGTTTTAGAAAGAAAAAAAAAATGCGTATGCAATAGGTATACTAATGTCTTTGAAAATATGTACGATAAAGTAATGACTAGTATAAGAACTACAGATATAAAAAATAGAGAGTTTCCAATCACCATAGGTGTACGTTAAGCACCTACTTTGAGCCTTTATCTTTTTGCTTTAGTGATGAACCAACTGGCTAAGAACATTCAAAATGAGGTTCCATGGTGTATGTTTTTTGCGGATGATAATATATTGATTGATGAAACTAGGGGCGGAGTAAAGACTAAATTATAATTATAAAGAGAAGTTTTGGAATCTAGAGGTTTTAAGACAAATACGATAAGATAAAATATATGAAATGTAATTTCAGTTAATGGTAGGAGGAATATTAGGGACAAAGTTAAATTTGATGATGATGAAATAAATAGCACTTGTAAATTTCGATACTTTTGATCTATTATGCAAGTTGAAAGAGAAATTGAAGATGATGCAATTGTTGAGGATTCTACTTATGAGTTTGTCAAATATTGAAAAATTTGAGTGGATGATGGGTGTTTATATATATGGTTGGGCCCAATACCCAATAAGCTTAAGCTTTTGGGTTAAGTTGGTGCTCACCCATATGTATCAACCCCACCTATGAACTTTTCTGATGCTAACAAGTGGTATCAGAGCTAATGGTTTGTAAATCTAGGTGAGTGGTATCGTAAAAAGTCGAGATATGAAGCTAATTCTCCTGACGTATTAACAATTGGAAGACCAAGTGTATGACTGAGGCTAATAATTAGGATCATCTAGGCTTGGAAGAAGGATCTGAATAGGGTCAAGACGTAAGAGGTAGGATTAGTTCAAAGACATGTGGAATGCAATTTGAGGCACGTAAGGTGCAATGGTAAGCAACTGTTGGAGAATTAGACTTTGTTCCTATGAGGGAGATGGTTTTTGTTCAAGGGAGAGCAGTTGGAACTCACGAGTGAGGGGGAGATTGTTGAGAATTTTACTTGTGAGTTTGTCCCACACTGGAAAAAAAAAATGAGTGGATAATTGGTGCTTATATACATGGTTGGGCCCAAGACGCAATAAGTTTAAGCTTTTAGATCAAGTTGGTACTCACTCATGTATATCAAGTCCACCTATGGACTCTTCTGGTGCTAACAGTAATGTATCGAGTTAAAACGGGTTAGGTAAAATGAATAAGTGCTTCAAGTGTATTTTGTGATCATAGAATACCCTTAAAATTAAAAAGAAAGTTTTATATGATGACTATAAGACCAGTCATGCTATATGAATCAGAATGTTGGGCGACAAAGAAACAGAATATCCAAAAAGTAAATGTTGCCGAAATGAGGATGCTTAGAACGATAAGTGGTATAATACTAAAAGATAAATTAATTAATGAACATACTCGCAATAAGTTAGTTGTAACTCTTATGGAAGATAAAATAAGGGAGGGATGACTCAAATGGTTTGGGCACTTTCAATAAAGGCTACATAATGCGCTAGTTAGGAAATGTGAGTTAGTTACTATAGGGAACAGTAGAAGGGGTAGGGATAAACTTAAAATAACTTGGAATGAGATAGTAAGTAAAAATTTAGTAACTCTGAATTTGACAAAAGAAATGGTTCATGATTGGATAAATTGACGGAAAATGATTAATATAACTCACCCCACCTAATGGGACTTAAGGCTTGGTTTTGTTGTTATTGTTGTAATTGCATATATGTATATTTTTACTTTTTTACCTCTTTACCTCAAGTTTTCAATTGATACCAGTATTTTGTGTTTAACACCACAAATAGATGCAGATGATCATTTCTTCTTCCACCTTTTCTTCCTATTATCACCACTGCTTTTTAATTACACTCTTTGTTGTGAAAAGTGTCCTCAATAAATGCACAGCGAAATATGTATACTGTGTAAAGGATCAAACAAAAATAATGCAACAATCTAAATGGTGAATATCCAGAATCATTCCACAGCCACAACAAGTAAACAAAGCAATAACAAAAGCAATGACACTATAAATTACGTGTTTCAGCAAAGCCTACATCCACAGAAGCAAACGATAAGGATTCACTATATTCTTGTGGAAATTACAAAAACAATACAAGAATCCTCTCAATTATCTCTTCAACCACTCTTGGCACCCTTAGCACACAAAAAGGCACAAAGACACACCATATACAACGTATTATGTGTATATATAAGTTCCCTCAAAAGTTTCCCCCCAAAACCCAACCATATTAACGTCCAAATATTCAAAATTCAACATTCAAAAATTTGCGGATGCTATTTTGAGCAAATTCATCGACGAATTAGGTAAATTCGTCAACAATTTGGGCCAATTCGTCGACTAATTAGGTCAATTAGCCAACAAATTCAGACAGAATGTAAATGCTTTGAATTCTGAACAAATTAGTCGACGAATTGGGCCTATTAGTTGACTAATTGCTGCTACTCCATCAATATATGTGATTTCAACTATGTTTTCTTCCTTGTTTATGCACTCCTTCAAGTATATGCATAGAGACCTGAAAATTATGATAATTAAATAATGAAAAGAAAGGAAAATTTAAAAGAGGTAAAGCAGGATTTGTCGACGAACGCTCTGGTTTCATCGACGTACTCCCCTGTACGGCTCGGCGAAGAGATGCAGTGTCTCATCAACGAAGAGATACTAAGAGGGGGTAATTCAAACCTATTGGTTCATCAATGAGCTCTTTACCTTCATTGACGAACTGTTTCTTCGATTCGTCGACGAGGCCACGTCCACCAATAAATATGCAAAAAAAAATCACATTTTTAGTGAGAGAACTGAATGCAAACCCTTTTTCTCTTTCTAAAATTCATCTCTCTAACTTCTTTCTAGAATTCCGGCTTCGATTCTCGCCGGTTTGACGATTGGAAGTCGTCACTTTACTCTTGGGAAGATTCTCTACAACTTAGCCAGAGTAAAATTTCAGTTTGAGAAGTTTGGGAACCATTCAAAAATCAAGGTAAGTAGGCTATTGTTAAGTTATATTATTTATTAATAAGGAATGTATAGGGCCTAGGGAATGATAAAATAGCATTGTATTGAAGTTTGGGTTGTTGAACTTGGGTTTTTGAATTAGGGTTTGGTGAGTGCCGCAGGCGACGTTTTGGGGTTTCCGCATGCGTAGTCTAAGGAAGCAGGTAAGGGGAATTAATTATAATAGGGTTTTTATTAAAGTTTAAACCGATTAATTTGGGAATATAATGTATATATATATATATATATATATATATTTAGGTATGATGTATTTGAATAGTTGATCATTTGGGAAAAATATTGACCTTTGGTTAATATATATATATATATATATATGGAAAAGAAATTGTGCGGCAGGGATACAACTTTCATAATTTTAATTAGCTGTTGTAAGTACAGAATGATGAAATATATTGTTGGGTCGTGATCATTGGTTGGTTATAGATACTAGCATGTTATGAATATTGACGAGTGAAGAATACTAATTGATTGTAAATATTGCTGTTGAGATTGTTGCATGACAAATATTGTAATGTGTGTATATGGGTTATTTTGTGTGGTTATTCGTGTTTATCATAATATAACGTTGGCAGGCATAAGGAGTTCGTTATATTGCCTAGATGTAATCACGATATACGTTGGCAGGCCTGAAGAGTTTGTATATTATCATTATATATTGGGGTAGAGCATTGACAGACCTGAGGAGGTTGTTCCACTGATATATTACGAGTAGGTCATGGGGATTGGTACTGGCGGTTAGTGATGTATGTGTGGGCCACGATATATATTTTGTGATATGTTTATGAAATTATGATAGCTTCCCAAGAGGGGGGTGAATTGGGAATTTAAAAAAAAATTTTAATTCCTTTTAAGAATGCTAAACTTCTTTTATTGTTTAACCAATTCTTTTACTTGTTTGTTTAATTTTTCAAACACACAATAACTTGGTTTCTTTTATACAATCAACAACACAAGCACTTAAACAACTAAATCACCAAACAACCTTTCAATCAACCACACTATCCAAACTAATCAAACACAATTTGAAAGCAAACAACCAAACCAAAATTAAGACATACAGTAGTAAGAAATTAGGATGGTTGTTTGTTTATGTATGCCTTATAAATATGAATCAAGCTCTATAGTTGAATGATATGCTTGTTAAAATAAATTTGCTTCTTTTATATGATTTACAACCACACATCCACACTCTTCCCAAAATTCAGAACTCAAGTAAACTCTTAGTTTATTTTCTTTGGGTGTTTTAACCAAGTAACGTACTCCCGTATGGTTTCCGCAAAGTATGGTTTAACCAACGTACTCCCTTTCGGTTTCCGCAACCCAAATCAAAATTAAACTTTAAGTTTGTTTGATTTCCAAATATACATAGTGTATATGATTTCAAATTTAAACCATCCACGCAATATAAATATGCTGAAAATAAAGAGTAAGGGAAAGAGAGAGTGAGACACGGGATTTTATGAGGTTCGGCTTCAACACAGCCTACGTCCTTGCCTTTGGCAAAACCACCAAAGGATTCACTAAACCTATTCCATTACTGGACATAATAATACCATTACACACTCCTTTAGAAGGCTAGAGCAGCACCTCTCTAAGCGATAATCCCTCGCCTAGCCAACGATCCAGCAAACCTGAAATCGTCATAATCTACAAGAATATAATATAAATTATGCGTACAAAAAATACTCTCAAAATTTAGAGCAAGTTGTACAAATTGAGATGTAAATTGCACTTCAAAAAACCAAAGCAAAATCAAATATATAAAGCTCTAAAGTTTTTAGAAGTCACCAATGATTTGTTTAAAAGAGAAATGGAATTGCAACCTGAAACCAAGCTTTGATATTTTCAATCTACCAAAATTGTAAAATTCCTCTCCAGCAAAAGATGTGAACAAAGAAGAACTTCAAAAGAATTTCAGCACAAGATGGATTTCAAATTTTGTCTGATTTCTCTCTTTTCTTGTGTTTTCTCTATCATGTTTTTTCATTACCCAAAGATGTATTTATAGGCAATTTAAAAAATCAACATCCACATCAAATTAGGTACACTTTGAAAAAATATTAAATTGTTGACTAAATTTTGAAATTCAAAATTTTGAAAGATCAACATCCACATCAAATTAGGTAAACTTTGAAAAAACATTAAATTGTTGACTAAATTTTGAAATTCAAGATTTTAAAAGATCAACATCCACATTAAATTAGGTAACCTTTGAAAAAATATTAAATTGTTGATTAAATTTTGAAATTCAAAATTTTGAAAGATCAACATTCACATCAAATTGGGTAAACTTTGAAAAAACATTAAATTGTTGATTAAATGTTGAAATTCAAAATTTTGAAAGATCAACATCCACATGAAATTAGGTAAACTTTGAAAAAACATTAAAATTGTTGACTAAATTTTGAAATTCAAAATTTAAAAAAAAGCTTCCCGTTGAGATATGAAATCTGCTCCGTGTGGCAATCGTCTGCCACGACATGGCAGTCGCCTGTCATAGTTAAAATTTTAAACTCATAACACTTTGATTAAACCATTTAACTTGCCAGTTGTCTGTCCATAGACAGACAGTCGTCTATCAGGTGCATGACTTATCAGAAACTCTCTTTTTATTTTGAAAACTTTCCTTCCTTTAAGACCTTTGTTACTTTGATTTCAAAAACATGTTTTAAGCTCTTTAAAACAAAGTATTTCTTAATTTCTTTTGTTTTTATAAGATCTAAATGGCATTTGGTTTTGAAGTACTTACAACAGTTCTTCTAATTATGGTATTCTTAAATCCTTCAGCCTCCTTCAGCCTTTTGAGGTTCACTTTTGACTTTGGGTTTGCTTGCCCTTAAATTTCTTCATTTGTCGTTCATTACGTTCAATATTTTGAAGAGCTTTCACTAGATTAACATTGAACTTCAACCTATCAACCTTGAGAGTTGTTTTACCTAAAACACATCACTTAATATCATATGTTAAAGCATTATTCATTTTGTTATCATCAAAACATGATTGAAAAGCCCAGTTAGGTCAACAGTTTGTCCTGTGTGGACCAGTCTTGTGTGGACCATATAAGATGTTTGTCCTGTGTGGACCAGTCCTACGTGGACCATGTGTTGATGTTTGTCTTGTGTGGACCAGTCATGTGTGGACCATGTGTTGATGTTTGTCCTGTGTGGACCAATCCTGGGTGGACCATGCATTGATGTTTGTCCTGTGTGGGCCAGTCCTATGTGGACCATGTGTTGTTTGTCCTGTGTGGACCATGTGTTGATGTTAGTTTTGTGTGGATAGTACATTTATGTGGAATGTGATCTGATAAGATGAATGATATAATAATTTAATTATATGTATATATATATGGCAAGGTAAAACTTTCTGCCAAGAGCTTGCTGAGAAAGGCGAGTGCTCTGGTATTTTCAGTTTGATGCCAGAGCAGAGGGAAGCTACTTGTATCAGCGGGTAACCTTCCCTATTCTTGGAGACTTTGTCTATATACATAGCCCGAGGGCTTACTGAGTAAGGTGAGTGCCCTAATACTGGAATTAGAGCAGACGGAAGCTACTTGTATGGGCAGGTAATCTTCCATATTCTCGGGTATTATTATTAAAAATAATTATGAATGTGAGTATGAAATCAGAAGCCAGTACTTATATGTCATGCCCCGAACCCGGAAATGGGACCCAAGGGTGAATCAGTAACCTACCTGTCCCTATATCATACAAAATACCATCGATATAGTACAAAGAATGAGGGTCCGACCCCGTGGGATTCCAAGGCAACCTATACATATCCATATAGAACAGAATATACACTGCGAAAAAAGGTCATTCTATACATATACATACAGTACCATACCAGAGTCTATACAATAGAAATCCAAACTCCATAGCACAAAACATAAACCCAATTATCAACCATACTCCAAAATGACAACCCGAGCACAGAAGTCCAAACACTTACCCAAGCGCTATCCGTGGTACACCGACCACTACACTCCTACACCCAAAAGCTAGCTCCGGTTACCCGAAGGACCCAAAAATATGTACGTACAACGGGGGTGAGACACCTCTCAGTAAGGAAGAATACAAGTTATATCGGTGTGTGGCATTCGAGTGTTATCATGATATACAACGCATACACAATTAAAAGCATTTTCAGTGTTTTCACAATGCAGTACAGTGCATACACGCACACGTACGCATACGCACACCCATGATCTACCCGGTGTCGTCACACCCCTCGGCCCGAAACCAGTCCGCGATATCCGACGTTAGCATGTAGCCAACCCACAATACACGGTGCCACCGGCACATGGCTAGTCCCAGACTCCCATGGCATCATACCAGCGCTAAATGGTGGATCCACACCCTTCGGTGATCAACCGGTATAGGCTCATGCCCTTGGATAAAGAGCCGGACACTCTTTCGTACCTGGAACAATTTGGAACCCAGTTCCTACTGCATTTCAACAAAACACAACCATGCATGCTCATATAACCAAACAAACCATACCCATTTGGTAATCTAAAATCATGATTTTCCAAACACATACAGTTTAAACAAGTCAAGACACGACCATCCTTATATCACAGTATAAATCATCATCTAAATACGGTTTTTCCAACAAAACCAGGGATGTAACCCAATACCCCCTTTTTCCCAAAATAGTAATCATGAAAAACCTATAGTTTTACCCGTTAGATCCCCCCAAATGAGTAACTAAAAACCGGGTCCTATTTCAAAAGTAACCGATATAAACACAATTCCCCTTACCTTTTCCCTGAATGGCGAATCTCGAACTCCAAGGCCCCTAAATAACAAATCGAGTTCCAAAACCTACAACGTACAATATAGAATATACTCATGACTCCATTCTCTACAAAACTACTGGAACAAAAACGAAAATCGAGCCTTACCTCGATTTTACGCTAAAACCCAAAAACAGTCGAATCGAAAATCTGATCCGCAGAACTTGTAGAGAATCCTTCCACGATGCTCGTGGTAACTTCGGATTAACATTTCTCGCTTCCTACGGCGAAGAAATCTAGAGAGATGGAAAGTAGGAGAATTTTCTAAAGAGATAGAGAGAGAAAATGAGATTTCTTAGCTGAGAAATAATGAAAATATCTATTTATAGTACCATTGACTCAGCTGTTCTTGTCGACGAATTACATCCTTGCCGACGAGTCCCTATAGACACCTTGTCGATGAAGCGATGACCTCGTTAAAGAGCTTGAGATTCCTGGTTTTCTGAAATCTCTAGACTTCTCCTCGTCGATGAGCCTCTGAATTTCATCGACGAGCAGTGCATGAACTTTGTCGACGAAGCCAACTAAATTCCTAATTTGCCCCTCTCTTAATTAATTAAATTCATATATTACAGTTTGGGTTCTTACAACCTCCCCTCCTTACAAAAATTTTGTCCTCGAAATTTGTCATCTCTCATTCACAAACTCAACATACAAGCAAAAACATATCTGCAATTCTAGAAAGAAACTGGCGACTACTACAACGCAGACCCATCACTGTAGATACAAACCCTCACTTATGGCGAAGGAATACTGTGGTTACATACATAACCATCTCGGGAGTTTACAATACACACACTCCCAACGACTAACCACCTATCCTAACCCAAAGTAGAGATATGAACACATACTCAAAACAACTGTGGATACTTCCGGCATATTTCTGTTTCCAGTTCCCAAGAAGCTTCCTCTACCTCCTGATTCTGCCAAATACCTTCACTAATGGTATTTCCTTGGTACGAAGCTTATGAACTTTATGATCTAGAATCTGAATAGGTATCTCCTCATACGCTAAAGTATCCCCAATCTCCAAGTCCTCGTAACTAATAACATGTGAAGGATCCAATACGTACATCCTCAACATGGATACGTGAAACACATCATGAATCCTCGAAAGTGTTGTGGGTAGTGCAATCCTGTAGGCTACCGGACCCACTCACTCAAGAACCACGAATGGTCTAATGTACCTCGGGCTTAGCTTGCCCTTTTTTCCAAATCTCATCACCCCTTTCATCGGAGCAATCCTAAAAAATACCTTACCTCCACCTCGAACTCTAACTCACAATGGCGAACATCTGCGTAGCTCTTCTATCGACTCTGAGCTGATTTAATCCTCTCTCAGATCAAACCCACCTTCTCAGATGCCTGCTGCACAAGTTCAGGTCCTAACACTTCACGTTCACCAACCTCACTCCAATACAGAGGAGATCGACACCTCTGACCATACAGAGCCTCGAATGGTGCCATCCCGATACTAGCCTGGAAGCTGTTGTTATAAGTGAACTCTACTAGTGGCACAAATTGTATCCAACTACCACCAAAATCTAACACACAAGCTCGCAACATATCTTCCACGATCTGTATCGTCCTCTCCAATTGTCCATCAATCTGGGGGTGGAAAGATGTACTGAAAGTAAGCTTCGTCCCCAACGCTTCTTGCAAGCTCGTATAAAATCGAGAAGTAAACCTTAGGTCTCGATCTGACACAATGGACACCTGTACTCCGTGCATTCTCACAATCTCACGTACATACATATCTGCTAGCCTACTTAAAGGATAGCTAACCTTCATCGGAATAAAATGAGCAGAGTTCGTCAACCTGTCCACGATCATCCAGATAGCATTCTGCTCGTGAAGTGCTGGCGGCAATCCGGTCACAAAATCCATGAAAATATGCTCCCATTTCCACACCGGAATAGGCAAAGGCTGCAACGGCCCTGCCGGCCTCTGATGTTCAGCTTTCACCGGCTAACATGTCAGACACTGCTCCATGAACCGGGCAATATCCCTCTTTATACCACTCCACCAGAAGGACTTGTGCAAATCCCGATATGTCTTCGTGCTACCCAGATGTACCATATATAAGGAACGATGCGCCTCCTCCAGAATCGTCCTTCTGATCTCGTCGTCGTTTGGAACACACAACCTGGTCCCATATCTCAACACACCTCCCTCAGAGATGTTAAACTCTATAGCCAATCCCTGTTATACCTTTTCCATAGCCTCCACCAACTCCGCATCATTAGCTTGTGCAGCTTTTATACGTTCAAACAAAGTCGGCTGGACCACCAAACTAGCAAGGAAAGCCTAATGATCACCACGTACCAACTCTATACCTGAGCTCTCCAAATCCTATCTGATTTGATGCTGAGTTACAACTGCAGATACGGCAGTAGGTTTCGACTTCCGACTTAACACATCAGCCACCACATTAGCTCTCCCCAGGTGATAACTGATGGTGCAATCGTAGTCTTTGATCAACTCAAGCCACTACCTCTACCTCATATTCAACTCCTTTTACCTGAAGAAATACCTGAGGCTTTTGTGATCGGTGAAAATCACACATCGCACACCATACAAGTAGTGTCGCTAGATCTTTAGTGCATATACAACAATAGCTAACTCCAAATCATGTGTAGGGTAATTTTTCTCGTATTCCTTCAACTGCCGAGAAGCATACGCTATTACCTTATCTTGTTGCATAAGCACACATCCCAGACCTTTCAGAGGCGTCGCTATAAATCACAAAACCGCCATCCCCTGAAGGAAGGGTCAAAACTAGAGCAGTGACCAGTCGGTGCTTCAACTCCTGAAAACACTGGTTTGCAATCATTGGTCCACTCAAATTTCACTCCCTTTCTGGTCAATTGATTCAGAGGCCTAGAAAGTTTAGAGAAACCTTCCACAAATCGATAATAATAACTCGCCAGTCCTAGAAACCGCCGAACCTCCTGCACATTCTTCGGCCTCACCCAGTCGACCACAACTTCAATTTTGCTAGGATCAACTGAGATATCGTTCCCAGATACCACATGACCTAAGAATGCAATTTGATTCAACCAGAATTCACACTTTTTTAGTTTAGCATACAACTTCTTCCCTCGCAGAATTTGTAATACTAACCTCAGATGGTTCTCGTGTTCTTCTGAACTTCTCGAGTATGCCAGAATATCATCAATAAATACCACCACAAACCGGTCTAGGTACTCATGGAAAAACCTGTTCATAAGAACAATGAACACTGCCAGAGCATTCTTCAACTCAAAAGACATGACTAGGAATTCGTAGTGGTCGTATCTGGTTCGAAAAGCAGTCTTCGCTACGTCCTCAGATCTAACCTTCACCTGATGATACCTTGACCGCAAGTCGATCTTCGAAAAGACCCGCGTCCCCTGCAATTGGTCAAAGAGATCACCTATACGAGGTAAAGGGTAATGATTCTTGACAATCACCTTGTTAATCTCACGGTAATCAAAGCACATACGCATCGACCCATCCTTCTTCTTCACAAACAATACTGAAGCTCCCAAGGGCGAAACACTAGGTCGAATGAAACACCTGTCTAGTAATTCCTGCAACTGCTCCTTCAACTCCCGAAGTTCTATTAGAGTCATCCGGTACAGAGCTTTAGAGATCGGTGCCTTGCCAGGCAGTAACTCTATTGTAAACTCCACCTCACGATCTAGAGGTAAACCGAGTAGATCTTCTAGAAACACGTCTGGAAACTTGCCGACTACCCAAATATCCTGAGTCTTAACTCACCTTGCGGCGGTTCCTTTACATAAGCTAGGTACCCCTGACACCCGTCGAAGAGTAACCTCCTCGCCTGCAATGCTGATAGAACCTATGGCGTCGAACGCACACACGATCCCAAAAATTCATATTCCTACTCCCTAGGAGGTCTGAACACTACTACCTTCGTACAATAGTCGATTACAGCATAACTGGAGAATAACCAATCCATCCCCAGAATGACATCGAACCTCGACATGTCATATACCACAAGATTCGCCGGTAGCAGCTTCCCCTGAATTAACACTAGGTAGTTTACTAACGTCCTCCTACAGAATGATATACTCCCAAATGGTGTAGTAATAGATAACACCTTGTTCATGACTTGGGTCTCAACCCCACACAATTTAGCAAAACTCACAGATACAAAAGAATAGGTCGCACCCGAATAAACCAAAATAGAAGTTTTATTTGAAAGCAATAATAAGGTACCTGTCACTACGTTCCCTGCATGTTTAGCATCCGCTGGAGTAAGAGAGTATACTCTGGCCGGAGCTGTATTCGCCTGGATAGTTCCCCGAGATATCTAATTGCTACCCCGGCTCACACTAGATGCAGGCCTATCTCGCTTCAGTACACGACAATCGCGAGCCATGTGGCTTGATTGGCCACAGTTGTAGCAGTTACCCCCAAAAGACCGGCACTCGCCCTCGGCCACCTGAGGTGCTTGGTACAACAATTCTGCATTTGACTCGCCTGCGCACCCTGGCACTTAGTATTCTGACGATAAATCGAGCCCTTATTCCTCTTCTTCCACGATCCCTGACAAGATCTCGACTAAGAACTATAAGGTACTGTCCTCTTCTTCAATTCTCGATCCACCTCATACTCTCAGGTACCGATCTCGATCATTGTGGCCCTATCCACCAAAATCGAGAACTTGCGGATTTGAAGCATACCCATTAACCTGCGGATATCCTTCGTCAAAACCTTCTTAAATCTCTGAGTCTTCTTATACTCACTCGAAATCAAACACGGCGCGAAGCAGGATAGCTCTATATACCGAGCAGCGTACCCCAACACCATCATATCTCCCTGAGTCAGCGGAGAAAACTCATCTGCCTTAGCGTCACGTCCAAAAGCCGGGAAGTATCTCTCGAAGAACACCTCCTTGAAATGGCTCTAAGACATCTCAAAGATGCTAGCTCTTTGCTTCTCCAGCAAACTCATGGCAGTCCACCACCATCGCCTGGCCTCTCCAGATAACTGGAAGGTAGCATAAAGAACTCTCTGCCTGTCTATGCAGTGTAGGACCTCCAAGATCCTCTCAATCTTCTCGACCTAGTCCTCAGCTATCATTGGGTCATGTCTCTCAGAAAACGTCGGAGGATGCATGTATGTGAACCTCTCAATGGTGCATGCCGTAGCAGTAGGAGAGCATTCGTGTCTCCTGACACTCCGCCCGATCTCCCGCTGAACTTGCCTCATCAGTCCTCGAGGCATAGTAGGAGACTCGTCACTCGCAGTCTCCTCGGAGCCACTTCCCAAGTCGTTATCCTTGGGTTCCACAGTAGAGTTCTATCAAAATTGCTATAACACGTACAGACGTACAGTTAACACAATTATTTATCCCTAATCATGTTAACTACTCCCTGCCAGGTCTAGGTCTGTCTTATCACACCAACACGAAAGTCATCAATAGTCTGGCCTACTTTTACTCAAATCGTCATTTTAGGAAAAACACGGAATACCGCCGACAAGTCCCAGTCTAGCAACGAAACGATCCTCAACCAACTCTACCCACATCCAACATCCTACACTCTGGTATGTACTCACAGCTAAGCCTAACCAAGTCTACAAGACCTAACAACCTGGTTAGCTCTGATACCAAGTTGTCACGCCCCGAACCTGGAAATGGGACCCAGGGGTAAATTAGTAACCTACTTGTCCCTGTATCACACAAAATACCATCGATACAGTACAAAGAATGAGGGTCCGACCTCGTGGGGTTCCCAGACACCCTATACACATCCATATAGAACAGAATATAAGCAACGGAAAAAGGTCATTCTATACATATATGTACAATACCATACCAGAGTCTATACAACAGGAGTCCAAGCTTTATAGCACAAAACATAAACCCGGTTATCAACCATACTCCAAAATGACAACCCGAGCGCAAAAGTCCCAGCACTTACCCAAGCGTTATCCGCGGTACACTGACCACAACGCTCCTACACCCAGAAGCTAGCTCTGGTTACCCGAAGGACTTGAAAATATGTACGTACAGCAGGGGTGAGACACCTCTCAGTAAGGAAGAATACAAGTTATATCGGTGTGTGGCATTCGAGTGTTATCATGATATACAACGCATACACAGTTAAGAGCATTTCCAGTATTTTCACAATGTAGTTCCAGTACAATGCATACAGGCATACGCACGCCCATGATCTACACGGTGTCGTCACACCCCTCGGCCCGAAGCCGGTCCGTGATATCTGACCTTAGCCCATAGCCAACCCGCGATACATGGCGCCATCGACACATGGCTAGTCCCAGACTCCCATGGCATCGTACCGGTGCTAAATGGTGGATCCACACCCTTCAGTGATCAACCGGTATAGGCTCATGCCCTTGGATATAAAGCCGGACACTTTTTTGTACGTGGAACAATTTGGAACCCAGTTCCTACTGCATTTCAACAAAACACAACCATGCATGCTCATATAACCAAACAAACCACACCCATTTGGTAATCTAAAATCATGATTTTCCAAACACATATAATTTAAACAAGTCAAGGCACGGTCATCCTTATATCACAGTATAAATCATCATATACATATGGTTTTTCCAACAAAACTAGGGATGCAACTTAATACCCCCTTTTTCCCAAAACTATAATCATGAAAAACCCATAGTTTTACTAGTTAGATCCCCCCAAATGAGTAACCAAAACACACACAAGACCGTGAACCACAGTTCTACCAAGTCCAATTTCAAAAGTAACCGATATAAACATAATTCCCCTTACCTTTTCCCCCAATGGCGAATCCCAAACTCCAAGGCCCCTAAATAGCAAACCGAGTTCCAAAACCTACAATGTACAGTATAGAATATACTCATGAATTCATTCTCTACAAAATTACTGGAACAGAAACGGAAACTAAGCCTTACCTCGATTTTACGCTAAAACCCGAAAACAACAGAATCGAAAAGTTGATCCACAGAACTTGTAGAGAATCCTTCCACGATCCTCATGGTAACTTTAGATTAATGTTTCCCGCTTCCTATGGCGAAGAAATCTAGAGAGATGGAGATTAGGAGAAGTTTCTAGAGAGATAGAGAGAGAAAATGAGATTTCTTAGCTAAGAAGTAATGAAAATATCTATTTCAAGTACCCTTGAATTAGCTGTTCTCGTCGATGAATTACGTCCTCGTCGACGCGTCCCTATAGACTCCTTGTTGACGAAGCGATGACCTCGTCGACGAGCCTGAGATTCCTGATTTCCCGAAATCTCTCGACTTCTCCTCGTCGATGAACCTTTGAATTTCGTCAATGAGCAGTGGATGGACTTCGTCGACGAACTCTGGCTTCATTGACAAAGCCTACTAAATTCCCAATTTGCCCCTCTCTTAATTAATTAAATTCATATATTGCAGTTCGGGTTCTTACAACCTCCCCTCCTTACAAAAATTTCGTCCTCGAAATTTGTCATCTCTCATTCACAAACTCAACATACAAGCAAATACATATCCGCAATTCTAGAAAGAAACTGGCGACTACTACAACATAGACCCATCACTATAGATACATACCCTCACTTATGGCAGAGGAATACCGTGCTTACATACATAACCATCTCAGGAGTTTAAAATACACACACTCCCAACGACTAACCACCTATCCCAACCCAACGTAGAGAAATGTACACATACTCAGAACAACTGTGGATACTTCCAGCATATTTCTGTTTCCAGTTCCCAAGAAGCTTCCTCTACCTTTTGATTCCACCACAATACCTTCACTAATGGTATTTCCTTGGTACAAAGTTTCTGAACTTTATGGTCCAAAATCTGAATAGGTATCTCCTCATACGCTAAAGTATCCCCAATCTCCAAGTCCTCGTAACTAATAACATGTGAAGGATCCAATAGCTTGTGTTGAATACCTATACAATCATGAGAATATATTTATTTATGTATTTTTCTCAGATGAAATGTTGTTTTGAAAGGTATAACATGTTATAACTGAACTCATATGACCACACACTGTAAATAATTTATTCCTTCTTACTGAGATGTGTCTCACCCAAATTATCTAAATTTTTCAGGGAACAGACATAGGCCAGACGATAGAGCTCCGTGATCATAGGGAGCTGAGACCCTGACACACAGGGTGAATTTCTGGACTAGGGGAGGTGTAATTCCCCTAGAGTTGAGTGTTTTTCAGTTTGTTATGGTGATGTATATAGATGTATATTGATACTCTGGGTATTGTATTCTAACTAATATATATATACTGTCTTCCGTTGTTAGGTTGTATAATGAAATAATTTTTAACCTGGTACCCAATGCGGGTCGAGTCATATGAATGGTAATATAGTGGTTGATGTGGCCGAGTTATGAATGTTATTGAGGTCGAGTGAGTATTTATTTATTATTGTTGGAAAAAAAATTATTCAAAAATCGAGGCATCATAGTTTGGTATTAGAGCCTAGGTTGCTAGGTTCTGTAGACTTTAGTAGACAGCGGAATACAATCCCAGAGTATAGGAGTGGATTTTAAGGGAAATAGGAGATGGGTAGATTGAAATATTAGTTAGTGATTGTTAGAGGATGAGGTGAGAATTTAGGATTCTATCTTGCGGCCTAGAGACAGGAGTATCGGGGTTGTTTCTGTGTTTTTCCTAGGGTGACGATTTTCGGAAAACCATGGATACTATCGTCGGGTCTCGGTTCTAAGTGATAGGACTGAGTCTTAAATAGGGATTAAGGATGTTGATAGAAAAGTAATTTATGAGTTATAGCGGTGTATGGGTTGTGTGGTAGCAATTGTATGCAAAGATTAGTTGTATCCTTTGTGGGATGGATCCGGGGTATAGTAACACGAGTGCGAGAGGTGATGGAGTAGAACCTTCCAGTATGAGTGGTGGAGACCCTGACGCAGTGTTGTGTAGCATCACTCAGCAGGTGATGGCTGAGATGGCCAGGAGCTCGGGGGAGCAGAGATGCACGATCGAGTAGTTAACACGTATGTGACCCCCGTCTTTTGTTGGAGGAGTGGACTCACTAGTAGTAGAGGGCTGGGTTCAAGACATTGAGGATATACTAGTAGTCCTCTTATGTACATACGAGCAGAGGGTGTTATTTTCCACATTTAAATTGATCGAGGAAGCAAAGCGCTGGTGGAGGTCAGTGAGAGTACTAGAGGAGCAAAGGCCTGACCCTGTAGCGATGACGTGGAGTCGCTTTAGGGAGATATTCTTCGAGCGGTACTTTCCTGCTATGATCAGAAGTGTAAAGGCATCGTAGTTTCTATTTCTTACACAGGGGTCTATGACGGTGCAGCAGTACGCAACGAGATTTGTTGAACTATCCCAATTTGCCCCATTTATGGTGCCAAATGAGGAGAGGAAGGCAAGAAAGTTTGAGAAAGGCTTGAGGCAAAACCTATATGAGCAGTTGGTAGGTTTTCAGGCTTAAACCTTCTCAGAGATAGTGGACAGGGCTGCAATGATTGAGAGCAGCATATAAAGAGGCGCAGCAGCCTAGAGCCAGAGGAAGAGGCCCGCGCCTTCTGATTTTTAGGTAAGGCCTAGTAGAGGGTCGTGGAGGAGATATGATAGCAGAGGAGGATGACAAGGAGGAGGAGAGCGAGCAGTATAGGTCAGACTGATGCTCCCTCCTTGTCCCAGATGTTTGAGGAGGCACCCAGGAGAGTGCCAAGCGAGGGAGGTTGTTTGCTATCAGTGCCACCAGCTTGGGCATTTTGTGAGGAACTGTCAGGCATCGCCAGCGGTAGCGGCTGCTCCTCGACCATATAGAGGAGGCTATTAGGCACCTCGAAGTGGACAACAGAGGAATACTGCCCCGACACAAGTTCATACACTGACGCCGGGAGATGCTGAGGTGGCGGGAGATATGGTGACAGGTACAGTTTCAATACTGTTATTTAAAGCTACTGTCTTATTTAATTCTAGGGCGACTCATTCTTTTATCGCTCAGGAATATGTTAAATTTTGTGGGTTTGAGCCTTAGCAATTAGATATTAGTTTGTCTGTTGCTACGCCGACTGGGGCTGTAGGGATATGTAAAAAGGTACTCAGAGACTGTCCAATGGGTATTCAAGGGAGATCTTTGTCAGTTAATCTGGTGGTTTTAGACATGCATGGGTTTGAAATAATCTTGGGTATGGACTGGCTAGCTGCCCACTATGCTAGTATTGATTGTCATTAGAGAGAGGTAGTATTCAAACCCCTAGAGGGATAGGAGTACAGATTCGTGGGATCACGTGTGCGCACCCCACCTTAGTTACTGTCTGCTATTTAGGCACGTAGATTACTATCAGAAGGCTGTCAAGGATATTTAGTCAGTGTGAAGGCAGTATCAGAAGGGGAGCTGAGGGTGGAGGAGATCTAAGTGGTGAGGGATTTTCCTGATGTATTTCTCAAGGATTTTTTGGGACTACCTCCTGATCGTGAGGTAGAGTTTGTTATTAATTTGGTTCCGGGGACAACGCTGATTTCAAAGGCGCCGTATAGAATGGCACCTACAGAGCTGAAAGAATTGAAAGAGCAGTTGTAGGAACTGGTAGATAAGGGATTTATTCAGCCCAGTGTGTCACTCTGGGGAGCACCGATTTTGTTTGTAAGGAAGAAGGATGGGTCGATGAGGTTGTGCATCAACTACCGAGAAATAAATAAACTATTAAGAATAAATATCCGCTCTCGTGTATCGATGATTTGTTTGATTAGTTACAAGGGGCACAGATCTTTTTGAAGATAGACTTACGCTCTAGGTACCATCAGGTGAAAGTCAGGGGGGAAGATGTTCCGAATACGACATTTAGAACACGGTATGGGCACTTTGAATTTCTAGTTATGTCGTTTGGTTTGACGAATGCTCCTGCAGTGCTAATTGATGATATACCGATGTATTCGAAGAGCCCAGAGAAGCATCTGAGTATAGTGCTGTAGGTGTTGCGAAAGAAGAAGCTATATGCGAAGCTCAAAAAGTGCGAGTTCTGGCTGGAACAGGTTACCTTCCTTGGACACGTTATATCTAGGGATGGTATTTCTATTGATCCGAATAAGATTGAGGTGGTAGTAGACTGGGCACGACTAAAGAACGTGCACGAGATCAGGAGTTTCTTGGGATTGGCTAGGTACTACCGCAGGTTTGTTGAGGGCTTCTCTAAATTGTTAGACCCATTGACCAGATTAACCAGGAAGAGAGTGAAGTTTGAGTGGTCTGATGAATATGAACAGAGCTTCCAGGAATTGAAGCAGCGACTCATCATTGCGCCTGTGTTGACGATTCCTTTAGGAGAAGAGGGGTTCGTAATTTACAGTGATGCGTCCCATAAAGGGCTTGGATGCATGTTAATGCAGCGAGGGAGAGTGATAGCCCATGTCTCACGATAGTTGAAAGAATATGAGAAGAACTACCCTACCTATGATCTGGAATTGGCAGCGGTTGTTTACGCGCTGAAGATTGGAGGTACTATCTATATGGGGGTAGGTGTGAAATATTTACTGACCATAAAAGTTTAAAGTATTTCTTCATGCAGAAGGAATTAAATATGAGGCAGAGGAGATGACTGAAGTTAATAAAGGATTATGACTGCACTATCAGCTACCACCCGGGAAAGGTTAATGTGGTTGCTGATGCTTTGAGCCAGAAATCAGTGGATTCATTTGTGTCTGCAGTGGAGATTCAGCATCTGATCCAGATGAGACAGAGAGGCTTGGTGTAGAGATGGTAGAGGGCGATCACAAGGTGTTCATTGCTAACTTGGTTTTGCAGCTAACTCTCTATGAGAGAATTAAAGCAGCATAGAGAAATGATGCAAAACTAGTAGAGCTTATGGAAAAGGTACGAGATGGTCAGGAAACAGAGTTCAGTATCTCAAATGATGGAACCTTAAGGTTCCGTACTAGGTTAGGCGTTCCTGCCGATCCTGAGATGAAGAAAGTTATTCTGGATGAAGCATATCGGTCCCTATATACTATACATCCAGGTAGCATTAAAATGTAGAGGGATCTTCGAGAGCCCCTCTGGTGGAGCAACATAAAAAGGGAGATAGATCAGTATGTGAATCAGTGTTTGACATGCCAGCATGTGAAAGTTGAGCACTAGAGACCGGCGGGACCATTGCACCACTCTACATTCTTAAGTGGAAATGGGAGCATATAGCGATGGATTTCGTCTCAGGATTACCGTCGACATTGTATGTACATGATGCTATTTGGGTAGTTGGGGATCAACTGACAAAGATTGCCCACCTTTTGTCGATCAGAGTTAGCTACTCCATGGACAGATTGGCTAAGTTATATATCCAGGAGATAGTTAGGCTCCATGGCGTCCTAGTGTTTATAGTTTCAGACAAAGACCCACACTTCACATCTCGTTTTTGGAAGAGTTTGCAAGGGGCCATTGGTTCTCAGTTGTCGTTCAGCACAACTTTTCATCCTCAGACAGACGGGCATACGGAGAGGACGATACAAATTCTGGAGGATATGCTACGAACATGTGTGCTGGACTTTGGAGGTCATTGGATGCAGTATTTGCCACTTGTCGAGTTTACGTATAACAACAGCTACCAGGCCAGCATTGGGTTGGCACCGTATAAGGCGCTGTATGGCAGGAGGTGCCGATCCCCGTTGTATTGGGATGAGCTCGGGGAGAGACAGATATTGGGGCCAGAGCTGATACAGTAAACTCAGGATAAAGTCAGACTCATCAGAGACAGGATCCGAACAACACAGAGCCGGCAGAAGAGTTATGTAAATACTCGTCAACAAGAACTGGAATTTGATGCAGGAGATCATGTGTTCCTGAAGGTGGTGCCGATGAAGGGAGTTATGAGGTTTGGGAGGAAGGGTAAGCTGAGCTCTAGGTATATTGGACCATTCGAGATTTTTGAAAGAGTGGGTTCAGTTGCCTATTGATTAGCGATACCACCGGTCCTGTCAGGATTCATGACGTATTCCGCGTTTTTATGCTGAGGAAATACGTCCTAGACCCCTCCCATGTGATTAGATATGAACCACTGGAGTTTGGTGATACTTTAACTTATGAAGAAGTGCTAATGCAGATTCTTGACTGGAAGGAACAAGAGCTACGCACGAAGAAGATTCCACTGGCAAAAGTTTTGTGGCACAACCATACCATTGAGGAGGCTTCCTAGGAACTAGAAGATCAGATGCGCCAAAGATATCCACACTTATTCAATGGAGTTTATAGTTAAGCCAGTCAGAATAAAAGGAATAATATTGTGTATTTTATTTGTTAAGTGTAATATCGGATAGATAGAGTTTCTAGTTTTGAAATGTAAATGGTTTTAGGAGAATTTTGGAATAATTGTAATCTACTAGAACCCTCGTTGTAACTATAGTATTCCTTTGCCATAAGTGAGGGTAATTAATAAAATTGGAAGTATTTTCGCTAAGGATGGGAAGTAGAGGAAAAGCAAATTTCGATAACGGAATTTTTATAAGGAGGGGAGAATGTAATAACCCCAAAAAGGGATATAGAAGATTAATGGAGTGATTCCCAAAAAAAAAAAATTAATTAATTAATCAGATTTTAAAAAAAAAGAAAAAAATAATTAAAATTTATTTATTTTATTAATAAAATTTATTATTATTAATATTAATTAATAATAATATTATTATTATTATATTAATATAAATATATATATATATATATATATTAAATCACCTGAAGCTTCTTTGAAGCTTCAGGTGTCTTCATGAATTCATTCACGCCCCCCCCCCCTTTTGCTTCTTCTTTTTTTCTTTTTCTTTTCTGCTTTGCTCTCTCTCTCTCTCTCTCTCTCTCTCTCTCTCTCTCTCTCTCTCTCTCTCTCTCTCTCTCTCTCTCTCTCTCTCTCCTCTCATTCTCTCTCCCTCTCTCCACAATTTTGTGACGAATTTTCACCCGATCGAAAATCAAAAGATACCGCTGGGTTCCATTCTCCACTGCCGTCATTTCTGCCGAAACGGATCGGTGGTAGGAGCAGCGTAAACGTATCTCTTGGGGTAAGCCAATTTCTCCTTTTTTCTCGATTTCTTGCAAATTATAAACCCGATTAACGAACGGATACTACCACGAGAATCTAGGGATGATTCTCTACAAGTATAGCAGGACGAAATTCTCGTGGGGTCGTTGTGGGTAAAATCCCAAATTTGGGGTACAAGGGTTATTAAAAGGCTTATTTCTAATTAATTATGATTAATTTAGAAATGCTAAATTGTTGAACATCTGAAGTTGAAGTAGAATTTTAGGAATTTAGGACCCGGGTGAGTGCCGCAAGTGTAATTTTGGGACTCGCAGGCAAAATTCAAAAAATTAAGTGGGGGAGTCAAATATTAGTTTAAATGTTAATTTGAGGTATATGAAGCCTAGGGAAGGTTAGAAGGGTATTATTTTGGGGAAATATGTTAATTAATTTGAGAAAAATACAAATTGTAGGATTTGAATTTCGGGCGCCAAGGGGTTAGGATCTGGGTCCTAGCGAGACTCTCAGTAAGGCATGTAAGTGGAATAAATTATAGCAGTACTTTTAGAATTACCGTTTGAATTAATATATAAAAATGAGCATATTGTATTTTTCCTGAAAATTATTTTGATATAAATATCAGATAAATTGTGTGGCATTTAAGTAATATTAATTTTGTGATATCTTGGAGTCTGAAATTAATATATTATGAATATTAGATGAAAACTGTGTGACACATGACATGTGTTGAAAAATGTGAAATATAACGATGGGGATTTTCTGAGAAAATATTAAAATGAGAATGATTGATGTAATTAGTGGAAAATAATGAAATGTGGTATTTGTATGTGAGTGGAAATTATTTGCATGAGAAATGAGTTTGTACAAATTATTGATATGAGTATTTTTGGAAAATGTGAAAATACGTGAAATATGATATATATTATTACAAGATAATGAAATGTGCACAAAAAATGATGAGAATATTTATATTGAACTAAATTGTGATATATTTAAATATGATTGAGGATATGCCAATACCGCATAATAATTGCGGGTAGGTGGTATTCATTTCCTACTGATGTCGTTGGGGAGGTATGCTCAGTAGGGATATTGTGTATGTGACATTCCTACTGATGCCGTTGGGGAGGTATGCTTAGTATGGAAATTGTGTGTGTGAAATTTCTACTGATGCCGTTGGGGAGGTATGCTCAGTATGGAAATTGTGTGTGTGAAATTCCTACTGATGCTGTTGGGGAGGTATGCTCAGTAGGGAGATTGTGTGTGTGACATTCCTACTGATGCCATTGGGGAGGTATGCTCAGTAAGGAAATTGTGTGTGTGAAATTCCTACTGATGCCGTTGGGGAGATATGCTTAGTATGGAAATTGTGTTGTGATGTTCCTACTGATGCTGTTGTGATGCCGTTGGGGAGGTATGCTCAGTATGGAAATTGTATTGTGAGATTCCTACTGATATCGTTGGGGAGGTATGCTCAGTATGGAAATTGTGAATGTGTTGAGAATTGAAATTATGTGATCTATTGTATTATGTAAAGTACATAAATGTGAATTTATGTATACATAGATATGTAATTAGTTAGAATGGGAAATGATTATGAGAAATGAAAGAGTGTGTGTTTTATAAAATAAATAATTGAGGCGAAGTGAAACTCTCCGCCTGAGGGCTTACTGAGTAAGGTGAGTGCTCTAATAGGTATCAGATGTGGCCATTCCTAGCTGCGTAACATGTTAGGGCAGAGGGAAGCTACCTGTATGGGCAGGTAATCTTCCTTATTCTCAGGAACTTCGCGGGTCAATATGTGTGGGAAATAATTGAATTTGAGAAATGATTTTAAGGTTTATAAAAGCTTATGTTGAATACCTATTTGATTATGAGAATATATTTATCAGTGTATTTTTCTCAGATGAAATGTTGTTTTGAAAGTTATAGCATGTTATAACTGAACTCATATGACCACACACTATAAATAATTTATTCCTTCTTACTAAGATGTGTCTCACCCAAATTATCTAAATTTTTCAGGGAACAAGGATAGGCCAAGTGATAGAGCTCTGTGATCATAGGAAGCTGAGACCCTAACACACAAGGTGAGTTTCTGGACTAGGGGAGGTGTAATTCCCCTAGAGTTGAGTGTTTTTTAGTTTTTTATGGTGATGTATATAGATGTATATTGATATTCTGTGTATTGTATTCTGACTGATATGTATATACTGCCTTCCTCTGTTAGGTTGTATAATGAAATATTTTTTTAACTCGGTACCCAATGCAAGTCGGGTCATATGAATGGTAATATGGTGGTTGACGTGGCCGAGTTATGAATGTTATTGAGGACGAGTGAGTATTTATTTATTATTATTGGAAAAAAAATTGTACAAAAATCAGGGCGTCACACGTTAAACAATATATTATCATGTATTATATGTTATTAGAACCCGGATGATAATTCAGTTTAGTTTCAGGAGCACGGTATCGTAACTATACAGATCATATTATTACAGTTCAGACTTGTGCTAAACGCCCTTGCAAGTAGAGGGGGTGGGAGATGGATAGTCGATGTGACTTTTAGTGTAGAGTGTTAGACGTCTACCTGGAAGTTTGGACCAGGCTGTGGCGGGCCCATCGTACTCACAGACATTTTTGACTTGGCAGTGGTCGGTCAACCATTGTCGGGTCCCGCCTTCAAGCTGCACAACCCGTCATAGGGGGTAATACACGACATTAGCTAGCTATACATCCTGGGTAAATTTCAATATTATTAAGTTATATCAGACCATTCATGAACAGTATGATTTATTAGAATTTTAAAGTATACGTCTACTCAGTTATGTTATGATTAATGTTTTCTAGTATGTGAAATGTACTGTATATCTACTATAGTATTAAATATTCATATTGCCACACAGCTGTATTTAGTTTATTTTCCCTTACCGAGAGGTGTCTCACCCCCAGCTTAAATAATTTTCAGGAAACCCAGAAAGACCGGCGGATCGAGGCCGCCGTTGAGTTGGTTGTGCTACCTCGCTAGGAGGGTAAGTTCTGAACTAGGATCAGGAGATTTTTGTTGTGGGATCCTAGAGATTATTTTTGGTAGCTTTGGAGATTGTATATAAACACAATATTATTGTGGATTGTAGTTAACTCTAGTATCATGCACTATATGGTTTGGTGAATGTAATTTATATTTATTGCTGCTTAGGTTTTCGCTGTGTATGTCAGGTGTGCGTCCCCGTTATCCATGGGTTTGGGTTGACTATATTAAGTGTGATTTATTATTTAGTAAGTTAAGCAGGTCGTTACACTACAAATCCTATGCACGAGGATCAGTTGTGACATAAAAGCTAGGAAATCATGACTGTCACAGGAGAAGTATGTTGAACATGACATAAAAAAGTTCAACATGAAAAATGCTAAGCCAATTAGTACTCCACTAGCTAATCATTTCAAGTTAAGGAAAAAGTTGTCTCCCTCATCAAGGAAAGAAATGTCAACAATCCCATACTCGGCAGCAATCGTAAGCTTGATGTACGCAATGGTGTGTACGAGCGTTGTGAGTAGCTTTCTTTCCAATATAAAGAAAGACCATTAAGACGTGTGTACTTTAAGGATACATCAAAACTATGCTTATGTTTTGGGGAAGCTGAACCAACCTAGGAGGTAACACCGATGTAGGCATAGCTGGTAATTTTGATGGGAGAAATTCACATTTGATTTTTTGTTCACCTTTGCAAGGGGAGCTGTATCATAGTAGTCAAAATTGTAGAAGTGTGTTGCCCTATCCACAAGAGAAGCAGAATATATTGCAGTAGTAGAAGCTGGAAAAGAGATGTTGTGATTGAAGCGGTTTCTTCAAGAGTTAGGAGTCAAAGAAGAAGAATACAAGGTGCATTGTGATAGTCAGAGTGCTTTGGACTTGAGTAGGAACTCAATGTACCATTTTCGGACGAAACATATTGATATTCGCTATCATTGGATACACAAAGTGATGGAACAATAATTGTTGAAGCTCATCAAGATTCACACTAAAGAGAATCTAGCAGACATGTTGACAAAGGTGGTTACTTATGAGAAGCTCAGCCTATATAGAGACATAACTGGGATAAACGTCAATTGAAGATTGACAGTTTGTTCTCCTTCAATGGGCATAGAGAGGGAGAATTATTGATAGAAATGCAAAAGATTTGCAAACCAATTCCATGCCCATAAAACCTTGATTTTCAATGCAAATCAATTCCATGCCCACAAATCATTTTTTTTTTCAATGCAAATCAATTTCATCTTGATTTTCATGCAAGCTGCTGATATGGTGGAGATTTGGGGTGCGAGAATTACTCTCCAATCTCCTCTCCTTCCCCTATAAAAAGAAGACATCCTCTTCCATTGCGACCATGTGTGAAGACACGACTATTAATTTTTATACTTTTCATAACATATATATTAGGGCTGGCAATATGTGTAACGACCTGTCTAATTTCCACATATATTTTTTTTCCACATGTGAACCTGCCAATAATCACAACTACCACCTACATAATCCACCCAGACTCGTGGGTGCTAGGAAATAAACTTGTCATATGCACCTAACACCCTAGCAGGGGAAGGTTACAACATATACATATCAAATAGTCCAACGAGCACAATACCAAAGTTATACAAAAATCTATCATATTCAAATACGCACATCCCAACATGAACATAAAGTTCCCTAGGATCACTACCCCAAAATTCGTCTAACTTTAGTGGAACGACTTACCCTTTTGGCAGGGTAGATCAGGCGACCACTATCGCTGTGGAGCTCTATTCGCTCCCCAACCTGGATTCCCTAAACTATTTTAAAATTGGGGTGAGACACCTCTCAGTAAGGGAAATAAAGTAATATCAGTGAGTAACAACATGGGTTTTTCACATCTCATAAGCATATACTGTACATAGATCATATATGAGAAATTTTTCTGATAAATACTGAATAAACATATTTGAAAGTAACATACATGTCATGCTATATATCTGTACATGTAAAACATCTTATATCACTGTATAATACGTGAAATAAATCCCAAGATGGATAGCTAGCTGATGTCATGTATTACCCCTACATGATTGGGTTGTGCGACCCAAAGGCAGGACCTAGCACTGGCTGGCCGACTATGCTAGATCAATATAAGTCTGTAAGTACGATATGCCCGCCCCACCTTGGTCTGAACTGCCAAGGGGACGTCCATGACTCTACACTGAAGCCACATCGACTATCAATCTCCCATAGCCAGCCCCCTGCGGCATGTGGTAGCACTAACACAATCTGAATACATATATAGCTATGGTACCGTGCTACTAAACTGAACCGAACTAAACTAAGTCATCCAAGTACTGATATCATATACTGTATTTCATATGCTGAATATAACCGTTTCACCATAATATCTAACATAATAATATTTTCAAAAAAAATAATATATTTTTATTATGACCCTTGCGCCGACATTTTATATCATATCATATAAATTAATGGCCCTTACGCCATTTTATATAAACTATGACCCTTGCACCATTTCACATAAATTACGGTCCTTGCTCCATTTCACATAAATTATGAAAAATATAATTCTTGTACTGTTTTAACCATTTTCCGAAAACAATAATAGCATGAAGGCTATGAAAATATAATATTTCGTCATCACATAAATCATAAGATTTTATACCCATGCCACACAAATTAAACCATTTTCCCTGATAATATATACAAACATTCCCTATAAATAGCAGTAATTTTTCCAAACATAATTTTATATCATACATAATTTCTGAAATTAAATGTTGTAGAATAATAAGTATTTTTATGAAAATTCTTACTTAATTTATTTCCTTACCTGATTTCTTGAACTACGCCAACAGGATCCCAAACTAATGCCTGCGGCGCTCATTTGGATCCTGAATTAAAAATCCTAATTCCATTAAATCAATCCTAAATAAAATACTATTTTAATATTTCATAGGCTTATAAATTCCAAATAAATAATTATACCCTCAAATATAACCAATTTACTTAATTCTCCAAATCTCACTCTCACTTTGGAATTGTGTTTAGGAAACCAAAATTGAAAATTTACTCTAACTAGAATGACGACGATTGTGACTAGGACCATGTGGTGGTGCTTGATCATCGATTTAGCGGCAGATTTAATAAGAAATTGAGAAAATAGGGAAAAGTTACCTTACCCCAGGAATGGTGCCTACACCGCTCCCACGACAAATCTGCTCTAATAGAAATGTCAGTGGCGGAGTTAAGAATCCAACGACACATTCCATTTCTTGATCAACTGAATATCCATCGAGAAATTGAAGGAAATGGGAGAGGGACGGAGGTGAGCCAGAGAGAGACTCAGAAGGGGGGCTGCGCAGCTCCAATCTGTGAATTCAGATTTCAGGATGCTTCTATATATATATATATATTGTAATGACCTGCTATTTATTTTCCAATTCCGATTTTTTTTCTTTTTCTCTTTATACTGTAAAATTTATAAAGCTCTGAAAATTAAACCAAACCATCAACCTAAGCAGCGAGATCCATATAAACATAATCAAGAAAATATACAATACCAGAGTGCTAAAAGGTGTCTCCAAAATATACATATATTACTATTTCCCAAAATACCCTCAATTGGCTAGGGCTATACATAAATACTCACTCTACTGACAGGGCAGTATTGAAGCCCCTCTATTTGCGAGCCTGATCTACTCGCCTACCTAGATCACCTGAAAAAATGTTAAAGTAATAGGATGAGCCAATGCTTAAGAAGACGAAATATGATTTTGCTTATGTGTGGCATGAGTTACAATACTGAGAAGATCTATTTCTATATAATCACGTATAACTGAATATGTAAATACAGTATAAATAATATAAACCACCACCCTCTTTCATGTTGCTTAACATATCTATATTTTAGGTTTTTATACATAATATTTTTAATAAATATATACATACATTCCCTGTTTCTGTAAAATTGTATATACATAATAATAACTAAAAACTTCCTTAGATGGATAACTGTATGTCATGATTTAACTCCTCATAACAGGGTTGTGCGGATCTCGGCTAGCCAACCAGGATAAACCACTATACTCTGTCAGTCTGATCAGCCCTTCTCAAACCATATCTGATGGGGAGCCTATCCACTCGTGGGCTTTATATGATCGACTTATATACCACGTATTATTTGAATAGGTGGTTGCACTCTATACTGTATATAGCTATGGTACCGTACTCTGTAATCGGTAATGGTCTATCAGGGTGTGATACTATATAATACATCTCCATATACAACTATCTGTTTTACCATGATTCAGTAATAACTGCATAAACCATGACGCTGTGATAAACTATATCTGTATCAACTGTATTTCTGAAATGAACTGTAAAACTGTATGTCATGGTACCGTAAACTGTATCTGTATCGACTATATAATCATGGTATTCTTGTAATTACTATAAAACATATCCACTGTCCGTATATTATGTAAAACATAACTCTGGAAAATACTATAAAACATGTTTCTATATTATATCTATATTCTCAAGTCACATAATAATTTTAAACATATTATACATAATTGATAAACTGTATTAAGTTCTGCTATGAATAATAACCTGGTAAAAATATACATTTCATGCTGAAAATCATTCTAGAACTGCCTAGCATAACATATTTCCCCTACCTGATTCCTGCTAAAATCCCCCTATTATGACAGGTCCTACACCCACAGGATCCTCCACTCAACACCCTGAAAATCATATATCCCAGAACAAAATATTACTATTTCTATGTCTACAGCATTTCTTACAATTGCGAGAAAGTCAAATTTCAACAAAAAGACCTTACCCTGAATCTGGGATGAAATCTAACCTCGTCCCACTGACGATCCGCTCTGGAAGACTTGAAGAGAACTTCCCCAAGAGCATCGTGGTGGCCTTAGATCGTCGATTCGATGACTAACGGGGCCGAAATCGAAGAGAGAAGAGGGAGAGACCATAGGAGAAAGAAAATGAGAGAATTTGGCTGAAAAATTATGCATTTAACCCAGATTTAGACTATTTATACTGTGGGATTCGTCGACAAGCCATGTCAACTCGTTGACGAGTCCTGTAGAAAATTCGTCGATGAACCCACACCCTCATCGATAAATTTCAGACTTCCTAAAAATTCCTCTCTTAGTATCTTCTCATCGACGAAACTTGTCTTCGTCGACGAGGCCCTCTTGTACCCTCGTTGACGAATCCCCTGTGTCCGTCGACGAGAACCTGATAAATTCTCTTAGGTCATTACATCCCAAAGTGCAACATCATCGATGAAAGTGAAGCGTTCATCGATGAAGTCGACTACCTCCTTCTGTTCCTGTTTCCATTTTCCCCCCTCTTATTATTTAAATACCATTATTCTTCGGTCATTACATATATATATATATATATATCTAATGTGTATTATATTATTATTTAATTAATAATAATTATTTAACTAATTAATTAATTATTTTATTTATTATTTTTTATTCTTTATTTATTTATTTATTTTTTATGATCCACTACGTAATAATTATTTTTGGGGCATTACGATATGAGTTATGACCTGTCGGGTCACCTGAGACTCGCCTATTTAAAATGGGTTCGGGTTTAGGGAAGTCGACCCATTTAATAAATGGGCGAGTCATGGATTGATGCGTTTAAAAATAGGTTCAATCGGGTTCGAGTCGAGTCACCAGGCGGGTGACCCGTTTAGTTGGAACCTTTATATACTAACCTACCCATCCCACAAAAAACTCTAATCCCCCTAATTCCTTTCAGCCTTTCACGCGGGCCATGACTCTCAACTCTCCTCTCCTCGCCTCTCACTCTCCTCCTCTATTATGGTCCCTTCCTTTTCCTCTTCAAGTTGCAGCCACTGTGCCTGTAACCCAATCGCCGCACCATCCTTGTATCCTCTCTCTCTCTCTCTCTCTCTCTCTCTCTCTTAAGGTCGAGGCCATCACTAGCTGCCCTCATCACAACTCCACTGCCTTCGCTCGACCTCTGCATGCTGTGCCGCCTCAAGCAACAGCCATGGCCACTGCCTACTTCGTCACAACCAACTTGTCCCACCGACGGCCATTCCTCTCATCCACAAAGGATCTTCACCGTACTCAACTTCTATGAAGAATCACCACTATTGTAACAACCTAGCCCTTTATACAGACCAACACCGTTAACCCAAATACAAAATACCTGTACCTGATCAAGATACGTAGACAACCTGCCCTAAATAGGGACATACGAGTGTAAACCATACATAATTACAATGTAAATGTTGCGGAAAAACATAAACATTAATTGGGATTTCTGCTAGACTTATACCAGAGCTTACTATTACATCCTCAAGTACATAAATTCAAACATAGAATATGGCCTGTTATTACAACCCTCCAAAAAGGAACTTCATCCAAGTTTAATACATGATTTGAATGCTTACGTAAGCTAAACCCAAAACAATCTCCCCAGTCCCTTTAACTACTAGGACCGACATACTGATGGACCTGAAAACAAAGGTTGTATAATAGGGTGAGACACTTCTTAATAAGGAAGAAAGTGTTACAACAGTGTGTGACTGCATATATGCATATTTTCATAAAAACTCATACATATGGAACATTTTTTTATAATACTGTAACATATCAAATTTATCTTGCACATTCAAGTATTTAAATCATGTATATGAATATTAGAACAACTTTCAGCTTGGTATGACAATTTGCCTGTTTATCCCCATGGCACAGGTTGTGCACCGATACCTCTGATAGTGTCTTGTTCGTACAGACAAAGCCGAGCATCTTTTATAGTCCGACCGCCCCCTAGTTTATTTTTACCTGCAACTTACTAACTCCTCGCAGGTCGACTATCTTAAGTACTCACACTGATCGCTCATGTGTGGTTGCACAGTACTGCCAGCATCGGAACCGTGCTTATAATAGTTTAGAATATTTTTCAAACCCATCACTAAAGTTTTTTCAACTTCTTCACTGAAGTTTTTTTCAACTTCTTTTGGTAGCAACCTGTGGTTCCAGTATCATATATACAATTTATGACAAAATATAGTAACCTTTGCAATTCTAGTATTTTCACAAATTCAGATAATCACATCGGGTATAAACCGGCACATATCCTCTCGGTTTACCCTTTTCACATATACAGCTCGGTGTATAACCGGCCTCTGTTTTCCACATTTCAGTATAACAAGTTGGAACTCCTTTCCCATAATCCATATACATAGTATAGAAAATTCATACATTTCCATTTCAACGTATATCACACAAGTTTAGTCAAAAAATCCGCTAAATGATAAAAATTCAATAAACACCATTTAAATGAAAGAAGTAAAAGAATCAAGCATCTTCTACTACAGTATAAATGCAAAGAAGTGATTTTCGTAAAATTTGGAGATCATACGCCAAAATCTTCGTTTTTACCAAAAATCAAAAAATCGTAAAACCGACATTTCTACTCGGTAGAATTTAGCAAATAAATAGTTAAATCATACATATAAGCATAACATAACTTTTTAGCGGTTCAGTTTTTACAAAAAAATTGTTGTAATCAAATTCCCCTTACCTTAAACCAGAAACGAAACTACGTACGAAAATAGTCCAAACCGATAACCCAGGATCCTTGAAACCTAAAATCACAGAACATAACCTTACTATTGTAAGAACCCGAACCGTGATAAATGAGTTTAAATAAATAAGAGAGGGGCAAATTGGGAATTTGGCAAATTTCGTCGATGAAGCCTTTGTTCTTCTCGTCGACGAAATTCAGAGACTCGTCAACGAGGAGAAGCCGAGGAGTCTCTAAAAAACCGGTGATTTCAGATTCATCGACGAGGTCACCGATTCGTCGACGAAGGTAGTGGAAGATTCATCGATGAAGGCACCATTTTGTCGACGAATTGGGCCGGGTCAAAGGGCTATAAATAGGATTTTCCTTTACTTCCTCACTAAGTAACTTCAAATATCTCTCTCTCTCTAAACCTCTCCCTACTCTCTCTCTAGATTTCTTCGTCGATCGTTGATGGAATCGAAAATCTGAAGTTACCACGAGGATCATGGAGGGATTCTCTACGAGTTCTACGGATCGGAATCTTGTTTCGGAGATTTTTGGGTTTCGGTAAAAAATCGAGGTAAGACTTGGTTTTCAATTCTGATGCGGTAGTTTTGTAAGAAATTGTCTTGTGAGCATATTTTGTATTGTAATTTGTAGGTTTTGGAACTCGGTTCGCTGTTTAGGGGCCTTGGAGTTCAGGATTTGCTTTCGGGGAAAAGGTAAGAGGAACTGTGTTTATATCGGTTATTTTTAAAATCAGACTCGGTGGAACTGTGGTCAACGGTCCTGTGTGTGTTTGGATACTAATTTAGGGATGAGCATAATTCGGGGAAAACTGAATTAACCGACCAAAATTGGTCGGTTCGGTTTGGTTTAAAAATTCGGTTTGGTCGGTTCGGTTATGCTTTCCAATATTTTGGTTAATCAGGTTTCGGTTCGGTTAATGGAGAATATTAATTTGGTTAACTGATTTACGAATTAATTAAATTTTAAATATAAATTAGTAAATTAAAATTCGATTACTCATTCCCTCTCATACTCTCAGTCTCACAGTCTCACTGCTCTCAGTCTCAGAAGTTAGAACTCGTAAGGCCCTCACTGCCTTTCTCTAGCTCACCCGAGCTCGGTCCTTTGCACCACTAGGCACCATCTTCACACGATGCCTTCTTCTGTGTCAATTGCCATCGTCGTCACCATCGCCGTCGCCGACTATCATCACCAACACAGTCATTGCTCTCTGAAGTTGGAAGCCCTCACTGAGTCACTACCTCTCTCTCACTCACCTGAGCTCACTGCTCCGCACCACCATCTTCACATGATGCCATCGCCCGCACCCATTGCCATCGTCGTCGCCACTGGACAGCCATTGTCATGAGCAGGTCCAGCACACAAGCTCCCTCTCATTCTCATTTTTTTTCTCTCGTGCACAGACCAGCTCACCGAGAACCACCCCCGATTCCTCATCGACGTCAAGCTCACCCGAGTGCACCTTCCTGACTTCCCCCTTCCCTTGTTCTGGATACACCTTCCCGGATTCCCCCTTCCCTCATTTCTCGGTTAAATTAGGTTAACCGAATTACCCAAAAAATAAATTCGATCGGGTTCGGTTCGGTGAGGCCCAATGGTTCGGTCGGTTTGGTTAACACTATTCTTTAACCAAAATTTTTGGTTAATTCGGTGAATTAACCGAATTTGGCCAAACCGACCGTTTGCTCACCCCTATACTCATTTGGGGGAGATCTAACGAGAAAAACTATGGGTTTTTCATTAGTACAGTTTTGGGAAAAAAGGGGCGACGAGCTGCATCCCTGGTTTTGTTGAAAACCGTGGGTATATGTTGATTTGTACTGTGATATTGGGATGGTCATACCTTGATTTGTTTAAACTATATTTGTTTGAAAAGCCATGATTTAGATTACCAAATGGGTGTGCTTTGTTTGGTTATATGAGCATGCATATGTTGTATTTTGGTGAAATAGGAACGGGGTTCCGAATTGTTCCAGGTTTGAAAATCCGGTTTTTTCCAAAGAGTGCGCAATACCACTAGATTGGCCGACTTTTGAGCCAAAGGGTGTGCAAACACCAGATCTACACCGGTTCAACGCTGATGCTATGCCAGGTTAGCGCGGGCACCGGTATTTGCCGAAGGGTGTGAAATATCACCAGACTGCCGGCATTGGCTGAAGGGTGTGAAATACCACCAGATCATCGGTCTTTACCAAAGGGTGTGAAATACCACTAGACAGTCCGGCTTCGAACTGAAGGGTGTGACGACACCAAATTGTATTGCTTGATTTGTGAAAATACTAGAACTGTTTTGATTGTTTTTACTATTGATCCATGCATGTTAGTGTATCATGATAACACTCAAATGCCACACACATATATAACCTGTGTTCTTCCTTACTGACAGGTGTCTCACCCCTGCTGTATGCACATTTTTATAGGTCCTTTGAGTAACTGGAACTAGCATCCTAGTGTAGGGAGCATAGTGGTCGGTGTACTGCGTTTAGCGCTTCGGTAAGTGCTAGGATTGTATTTTTGTTAGGTTGCCATTTTGAGTTGTATTTGGGCACCCAGTTGTACGTTTTGATAGAGTTGTGTTTGGCTCGTGTATAGACTCTGGTATAATACTGTATATATTTATAGAATAACCTATTTTCGCTGCGTATATGATTGTGTTTGGATGTGTTTAGGGTGCTTGGGAACCCCACGGGGTCGGACCCTCATCCATTGCACTATATCTTTGGATGTTTGATCAGATACAGGGACATGTTAGGTTACATTTTCACCCCTGGGTCCTATTTCGGGGTTCGGGGCGTGACAGCTTGGTATAAGAGCTAACCAGGTTACTAGAACTTGTAGACTTGGTTAGGCTTAGTAATGAGTACATACCAGAGTATAAGATGTGGATATGGGTAGAGTTGGTTGAGGGTTGTTCGATTGCTAGACCGGGATTTGTCGATGGTATTCCGTGGTTTTCCTAGGATGAGGATTCCAGTAAAAGCAGGGCAGATCATTGATGACTTTCGTGTTGGTGTGATAGGACAGACCTAGACCTGACAGGGAGTAGTTAACATGATTAGTGTAGATCATTGTGTTAACTGTATGTAGTGTAGGGATACTGATAGATTCCTATTGTGTGCCGAATGAAGCCCAAGGATAATAACCTGGGAAGTGGCTCCGAGGAGACTTCGAGTGATGAGTCTCCTTCTATGCCTCGAGGTTTGACGAGGCAGGTGTTACAGGAGATCAAGCGGAGTGTGAGGAGACTCGAGCGCTCTTCTACTGCTGCGGAGTGCACCATTGAGATGCATCCTCCAGCGTTCTCTGGAAAACCTGACCCCACAATAGTAGAGGATTGGGTGGAGAAGACTTAGAGGATCTTGGAGTTCCTGCACTGCACAGACAGACAGCGAGTCCTTTATGCCACCTTCTAGCTATCTGGGGAGGCGAGTCAATGGTGGACTGCGGTGAGTTTGCTGGAAAAGCAGAGAGCCAGTTCTGAGGAAATGACGTGGAGCCGTTTCAAAGAAGTATTCTTCGAAAAATACTTTCCAGCTTCTATACGTGATGCTAAGGGCAGATGAGTTTTTTGCGTTGACTCAAGAGAGTATAACGGTGCAGGGGTACACGGCTCGGTACATAGAGTTGTCCCGCTTTGCACCATGTTTGATCTCGAGCGAGTATGAGAAGACTCGGAGGTTTGAGAAGGGTTTGAGGAAGGATATCCATAGACTGGTGGGTATGCTTCAGATCTGCGAGTTCTCGGTGTTGGTGAATAAAGCCACAGTGATTAAGACCGGTATTCGAGAGGATGAGGTGGATCAGGAATCGAGGAAGAGGACGGTACCTTCTAGTTCTCAGACAGAATCTCATCAGGGATCGTGGAAGAAAAGGAACAAGGGCTCAGGCTACCACCAGAATATCGAGCTCTAGGATTCTCAGGGGAGCCAGACTCGTGGATATTGTGCCAGATGCCACAAATGGCATGAGGGCGAGTGCCGGTCATTTGGAGGTAACTGCTATAACTGTGGCCAGCCGGGTCACATGTTTCGTGATTGTCGTGCACCAAAGCGAGATGTGCCTACATTCGGTGGGAATCGAGGGAGCAATCAGATACCTCGGGGAACCGCTCAGACGAATACAACTCCAGCTAGAGTATACTCTTTTACTCCAGCGGACACTAAGCATACAGGTAACGTGGTGACACGTACCTTATTATTGCTTTCGAATAAAGCTTCTATCTTGTTTGATTCGGGGGAAACCCACTCCTTTGTGTCTGTGAATTTTGTGGGACGGTGTGGGGTTGAGACCCGAGACATGAATGAGGTGTTATCTATTACTACGCCATCTGGGAGTGTATCTTTTTGTAGGAAGATGTTGGTAGACTGCCCAGTGGAAGTTCAGGGAAAGCTGCTACCAGTAAATCTTATTGTATATGACATGTCAGGGATGTCATTCTGGGGATGGATTGGTTGTTCTCCAGTTATGTTGTGATCGACTGTCGTAGGAAGGTGGTAGTTTTCAGACCTTCGGGGGAGTAGAAGTACGAATTCGTGGGATCATGTGTGCATCTAGCGCCACAGATTCTGTCGGTACTACAGGCGAGGAGGCCACTCTTGGACGGATGTCAGGGGTACCTAGCTGAAGGAATCGCCGTGGGATGAGTTGAGACTCAAGGATATTCAGGTAGTCAGCAAGTTCCCGGATATGTTTCCAGATGACTTACCCTCTTTACCTCTAGATCGTGAGGTGGAGTTTGCGATAGAGTTGCTGCCTGGTAAGGCACCGATCTCTAAAGCTCCATACTGGATGGCTCTAGCAGAACTTCGAGAGTTGAAGGAGCAGTTACAGGAATTACTGGACAGGGGATTCATTTGACCTAGTGTTTCACCCTGGGGAGCTCCAGAACTATTTGTGAAGAAGAAGGACGGGTCGATGTGGATGTGCATTGATTACCATGAGATTAACAATGTGACTGTGAAGAATCGTTATCCTTTACCTCGTATAGATGATCTCTTTGACCAGTTACAGGGCACGCGAGTCTTTTCAAATATCAACTTGCGGTCAGGATATCATCAGGTGAGGGTTAGAGCGGAGGATGTAGCGAAGACTGCTTTCTGGACCAAATATGGCCACTACGAGTTCTTAGTCATGCCGTTTGGATTGACGAATGCTCCAGTGGTGTTCATGGATCTAATGAACAGGGTTTTCCATAAGTACCTGGATCGATTCGTGGTGGTCTTCATTGATGACATTCTGGTATGCTCGAGGAGTATGGAAGAGCATGTGGAACATTTGAGGTTAGTGTTACAGATTCTGCGAGAGAAGAAGTTGTATGCTAAGCTAAAGAAGTGTGAGTTCTGGTTGAGTTAGATTGCGTTCTTAGGCCATGTGGTTACTGGGGATGGTATATCAGTTGATCCTAGCAAAATTGAAGCTGTGGTCGACTGGGTAAGGCCGAAGAATGTGCAGGAGGTTCGGACTTTTCTAGGACTGGCGGGTTACAATCTCCCTTCTTTATAAGAATTTCATCCACGAAATTTACTAACATAATCTTTTCTTATAATCCCGCTTTACAAAGAAGTCAACAGTCACAAACAAAGCGACTTTGGCTCAAATTCATTACATATCCTCACATATGGCGGATGAATACCGTAGTTACACACAAAAGATACATCGGAAGATTACATACATAAACAAAACTCTCCCGAAGACCATGACATTAATCTAAACCACTTATACTGCTATATACCTATGTATTATCATATAACTGTGGGTACTTCTGGCATATTTCAGACTCTAATTCCCATGAAACTTCTTCCACTGCATGGTTACGCCATAATACCTTCACAAGAGGTATTTCCTTAGTCCGTAACTGCTGCACCTTCCGATCCAATACCTGTACTGGTACTTCCTCATACGATAAGACATCACTGATCTCTAGAGGTTTGTAACTCAGTACGTGTGATGGATCTGGTACATACTTCCTCAGTATAGACACGTGAAACACATCATGGACTCTGGATAGTGCTGGAGGTAGAGCCACTCGATAAGCAACCAAACCTATCCTTTCAAGGATCTCAAAAGGCCCGATATATTGAGGACTTAGCTTCCCCTTCTTTCCGAACCTCATCACCCCTTTCATCGGAGTGATTCTCAGGAATACCATATCTTCTACCTCAAATTCCAACTCTCGTCGATGAGCGTCAGCATAACTCTTCTGTCGACTCTGAGCTGTCTTGATTCTTTCCCTGATTAATTCGACCTTTGCAGAGGTCTGTTGAACTAATTCTGGACCCAGTATCTGCCACTCACCTACCTGATCCTAGTACAATGGAGATCGACACCGATAACCATACAAAGTCTCATAGGGTGTCATCTCTATGCTCGCTTGGTAACTATTGTTATATAAAAATTCAACAAGCGGTAGATATCGTACCCAACTATCACTGAAATCCAATACACAAGTCCGCAACATATCCTCTAACGTCTGAATAGTCCTCTCCGACTGTCCATTCGTCTACAGGTGGAAAGACGTACTGAACGTCAATCGCGATCCCAAGGCATCCTATAAACTCTTCTAGAAATAAGATATAAAACGCGGATCTCGATCTGAAACAATAGAAATAGGGACACCATGGAGTCGTGCCACCTCTTGCACATAGAGTTCTGCCAACCTATTCAGAGAGTAGCTGACTCTGATTGGAATGAAATGTGCAGTCTTTGTCAGCCGATCCACTATAACCCATATGGCATTCTGCCCATGCACCGCCGCAGGTAAATCCGTCACAAAATCCATCGAGACGTGTTCCCACTTCCACTCAGGGATGTCAAGTGGCTGAAGTGGCCTATTGGCCTCTGATGTTCTGCCTTAATCCGCTGACATGCCAGGCACTGCTCTACAAAACGGGCGATCTCCCTTTTCATGTTAGACCACCAAAAAGATTCCCTCAAATCTCGATACATTTTCGTACTACCAGAATATACAATGTAGAGTGAACGATGCGCCTCCTCTAGAATGACCCGTTTAATCACAGCATCATTCGGTACACAAACCCTATCGCGAAATCTTAATATCCCATCGCCAGAGACATTGAAATCCGGCTTCAACCCCTTACGAATTCCTCCATCACCTCAATCAACTCAGGATCCTCTTTCTGCGTTACACGGATCCTTTCCTACGAAGTTGGCTATACCACCAAGCTAGCAAGGACTGCCTGATGGTTTCGTTTTAACACCTACAAACTCAACCTTTCAAGGTCCATACAGATCTAATGCTAAACCTCCACTGCCGAAACAGATGCATCCACAGACTTCCGACTCAGAGCATCGACTACCACATTAGCCTTTCCTGAGCGATAGCTAATAATACAGTCGTAGTATTTAATCAACTCAAGTCATCTACACTGTCTCATGTTTAGCTCCCTCTGGGTGAAAAAATAAGACTTTTATGGTCGGTAAAAATCTCACACCTTTCACCGTACAAGTAGTGCCTCCAAATTTTCAGTGCAAACACTACCGTTGCTAATTCCATATCATGCATTGTGTAGTTCTTCCTGTATTCTTTAAGTTGACGAGAAGCGTAAACAACTACTTTGCCCTGCTGCATTAGAACACAGCCAAGACCCTTTTTCGAAGCGTCACTATAAATAACAAAGCCACCATCATTGGATGGAAGAGTCAGGACTAGAGCAGTGACTAGTGACCGTTTCAGCTCCTGGAAACTCTGCTCGCACTCATCCGTCCAATCATAGCTCACATTCTTCTGCGTGAGTCTCATTAAAGGACCTACTAAACTGGAGAACCCTTCTACAAGCTGACGGTAGTAACCTGCAAAACCCAGAAAACTTCTGACCTCCTAAACATTCTTCGGTCTTACCTAGTCCACTATTGCCTCAATCTTACACGGGTCCAATGATACACCTTCTTTAGACACTACGTGCACCAGAAATGCAATCTGTTCTAGCCAGAACTCACACTTATTTAGCTTAGCATACAACCTCTTATCCCTAAGAATTTGCAATACCAGTCTCAAATGAACTTCATGCTCTACAGCACTCCTATAATAAACTAGGATATCATCGATAAATACCACGACGAAATGGTCTAGATATTCATGAAAGACCTTGTTCATCAAATTTATAAATGCTGCAACTGCATTAGTCAAACCAAAAGGCATAACCATAAATTCAAAATGGCTATACCAGGTTCGAAATGCAGTTTTCGGGACATCCTCTGCTTTCACCTTTAGCTGGTGATACCCAGACCATAGGTCAATCTTGGAAAAGATCTGCGTGCTCTGGAGCTGATCAAACAAATCATTGATCCTGTGTAGCGAATACTTATTCTTTATCGTCACCTTATTCAGTTCTCGATAGTCGATGCACATCCTCATCGACCCATCATTCTTTTTCACAAATAACACCGGTGCTCCTTAAGGAGAAACACTGGGTCGAATGTACCCCTTATCTAGCAGCTCCTGAAGCTGTTCTTTCAACTCTCTCAATTCGGCTGGAGCCATATGATACGAAGCTTTCAATATTGGCGCTGTACCTGGAGCTAATTCTATGGCAAATTCCACTTCACGATTTGGAGGTAAACCTGGCAAGTCCTCTGGAAATACATCAGGGAACTCGCGCACTACAGCAATTATCTCCAGTTTATTTTCTTTCGCTGGCGTGTCTTTCACAAATGCTAGATATCCTTGGCACCCCTTAGGAGTAGCCTCCTAGTTTGCATAGCAGAAAGGATCCGTGGTACATAACGCACACATGACCCTAAAAACTGAAATTTCTGTTCTCCTAGCGGTTTGAACAACACCTCCCTCTTGTAGCAGTCAATACTGGCATAACTGGATGACAACCAGTCCATCCCAAAGATGATATCAAAGTCAAACATGTTATACACCACAAGGTTGACTAGTAACACCCTTTCCATGTATTTCAACCGGAAAGTCACGGACTACACTACTACACCCGACCGCAGACCCGGATAGTGTAGCTACTACCAGTTCATAATCTAGCAATCGCACCTCTAATCCACATAGTTTAACAAATCCACAGGAAATAAAAGAATGCGTTGCCCCATAATCAAATAATACAACAACTTCATGAGAAAATATGTAAATGATACCTGTGACAACATCGCCAGTGTTCTCAACATCGGCTGGAGTTAGAGAATACACCCTAGTCTGTGCCGCATCCCCTTACTGACCACCAAACTGTGCCTGAGTATTTCCCCTATATGGTTGCTGCGAGGTTCCACTGTTTCTCTGCACACGACAGTCTCTTATCTGATGCCCTTGACTACCACACTACATACAAGCCCCCGTAGACAACCAACACTCCCCGTGGTGTTTCTTACCACACAAAGAGCAACGTTGAACATGTGCGGTGTTCTAGGACGTACCACCATTGTTCTTCTTCCAATTACCCTGTCCTGCCCCAGACAATGAATTAGGTGGCGTTGGCCTTTTCTTCGAGACCTGAACCTCTGCATCCTCTAGCAAATACTTCTCTGCTACCTTTGCTTTATTAACCAATGTAGTAAAGTCCTGCAACTGCAAGATCGCCGTCTGCTTACGAATCTCCTTCCTTAGACCCCTCTGAAATTTCCAGGCCTTGTTCGCTTCATCTAGAATTACAAATGGAGTGAATCGGGACAACTCCTGGAATTTGGCAGCATACTGCTGCACTGTCAACGACTCTTGCGTCAGGTTCATGAATTCCTCCATCTTCGTGTTTCTAACCGTGGCCAAAAAATAACATTCAAATAAGAGCTTTTTGAACCAAGCCCATGTCAACGCTACTAGTATCATTCGGTGCTCCTCCATCTTTTTTACAAACACCCACCACTTCTTAGCCTCCCCTGCCAACTTGAACGTGGCGAAGGTGACCTTTTGCCTTTTTGTGCAATTCGAGACATTTAGGATCTTCTCGATCTCCTAGATCCAATTCTCAGCACGAATTGGATCTACACTACCTACAAAAACCGAAGGCTTCAACCTGGTGAACTACTCAATAGAGCAACCTAACTTAGTCGTAGGACGATCCTGCCCCCTATTCGTTCGCACTACCTCAGCCATAAGCTGCTGTGCGAAGTCACGCAACACACTAGTAGAGTAGTTACCAGTCTTAGGTCCGGCACCCTCACTACTACTACCTCCCATGTTGGTAGTAGTATCCCTGGATTCCATCTTGAAAATAATTACGAGAATCCATTAGAAAGGTAATAGCCTAAGAATCGACTGGTATTATTATGCTATAGACTACATCCCTTAAATTCATAACCCCAATATTGACATACTCCATTAAGTTGACATTATCCTTCTAACTCGAATTCTGCCCTTCTATTAGGAAATGAAATCGTCGATGGATTGCCGTGATTTTTTGAACCATTCGAATGATCCAGAAAAACACATAAGTCCATCAATGAATTTCTGTCTCCAGATATACAAAGCAAAATCTAAGGTCTTATCCTTGTCCTATACTCTAGTATATTCTAAACAATAGAATTAGCAACTCCTAAGTCCTGAACATATCCCCAACCAGACAGCATGCATCAAAACACACTTCCGACTGGTTAATGTCTCTAATACCAACTGTAACGACCCGGCCCTTTATACAAACTAGCACCATTAACCCAAATACAAAATACTTGTACCTGTTCAAGATATGAAGACAACCCACCCTAAACAGGGATATGCGGGTGTAAACCATACATAATTACAATGTAAATCTTGCGGAAAAACATAAACATTCATTGGGATTTCTGCTAGACTTATACCAGAGCTTACTATTACATCCTCAAGTACATAAATTCAAACATAGAATATGACCTGTTATTACAACCCTCCAAAAAGAAACTTCATCTACGTTTAATACATGATTTGAACGCTTACATAAGCTAAACCCAAAACAATCTCCCCAATCCCTTTAGCTACTAGGACCAACGTACTGATGGACCTGAAAACAAAGGTTGTATAATAGGGTGAGACACTTCTCAGTAGGGAAGAAAGTGTTACAACAGTGTGTAACTGCATATGTGCATATTTTCATAAAAACTCATACATATGGAACATTTCTTTATAATACTGTAACATATCAAATTTATCTTGCACATTCAAGTATTTAAATCATGCATATGAATATTAGAACAACTTCCAGCTTGGTATGACAATTTGCCTATTTACCCCTGTGGCACGAGTTGTGCACTGATATCTCTGACAGTGTCATGTTCGTACAAACAAAGTCGAGCATCTTTTATAGTCCGACCGCCCCTTAGTTTATTTTTACCAGCAGCTTACTAACTCCCCGCAGGTCGACTATCTTAAGTACTCACATTGATCCCTTATGTGTGGTGGCACAGTACTGCCAGCATCGGAACTGTGCTTATAATAGTTTAGAGTATTTTTCAACCCTATTACTGAAGTTTTTTCAACTTCTTCACTGAAGTTTTTTTCAACTTCTTTTGGTAGCAAGCTGTGGTTCCAGTGTCATATATACAACTTATGACAAAATATAGTAACCTATGCAATTCCAGTATTTTCACAAATTCAGATAATCACATCAGGTATAAACCGACACATATTCTCTCGGTTTACCCTTTTCACATATACAACTCGGTGTATAACCAGCCTTTATTTTCCACATTTTCAGTATAACAAGTTGGAACTCTATTCCAATAATCTATATACATAGTATAGAAAATTCATACATTTCCATTTCAACATATATCACACGAGTTTAGTCTAAAAATCTGCTAAATGATAAAAATCCAGTAAATACCATTTAAATGAAAGAAGTAAAGGATTCAAGTATCTCATACTACAGTATAAATGCAAAGAAGTGATTTTCGTAAAATTTGGAGATCATACGCCAAAATCCTCATTTTTACCCAAAACCAAAAAATCGTAAAACCGACATTTCTACTCGATATAATTTAGCAAATAAATAGTTAAATCATACATATAAGCATAACCTAACTTTTTAGCGGTTCAGTTTTTACAAAAATGTTGTTGTAATCAAATTCCCCTTAACTTAAACCCGAAACAAAACTACGTACGGAAACAGTCCAAACTGACAACTCGGGATCCTAGAAACCTAAAAACCATAGAACATAACCTTACTATAATTTCAACTACTATCCAAATATTCAATCGAAATCGAAATCAGATCCTTACCTAGATTTTTGGGAAAACCAAAAAATCTTAAAACAATGATCTGATCTACTAAAGTTGTAGAACTTCCTCCTCTGATCCACGCAGGAACCTCCGTTTTTAGAAATGGACGTCGAACAGCGAAGAATCTTAAAGAGAGAGAGAATTTTTGCTAGTTTAGAGAGAGAGCTTTGGGAGAAACTTAACTTATAAGCAACAAAAATGGATATTTATAGGGCCTTTGACCAAGTCAAACTCATCGACGAGGCAGCGGATTCGTCAAACACAGCTCGTCGAAAAGCCATTCCTTTGTCGTCGAGCCCAATTTCGGATATTTCTCTTACTCATTCGATATTTGCTCATCGACGAGGCCTTGAATTTCATCGACAAGGCTCTGAAGGACTTCGTCGACGATCATGACTCCTTCATCGACGAACCCAACTTATTACAGGTTTGGGTCTCTACAACTATAGCCACCATTAGGTACTGCACCGCCCACCATCGGGCTAGTGGTGCTCACCTTTGATCCGACAGCCGCTCATCCCCCACTGGTGATTCATCTTCTTATTCTTCTTTTCTCTTTCTTATATTTTCAATTTCTTCACTCGTATTTTGTAAAAGCTCAAAATTAATGTCAATAATATTAGTAAATAATATCATTCCCATTTGTTTTCCTACCAAACAAAATTACACTTTTTTGGGAATCTTTTTGTTTTTCCTTTTCTTTTCCTTTCCTTTCCACCCCATTTATTTAGATATTAATAAATAAAATGCAGTATTTTTTTTAAATGTCATTTTTTTATGAATTTTTTTAAAAATTTTATAATAAATAAATTATATTTTTTAAATGGGTGACCCATGACTTGCTCGTTTATTAAACGGGCGTGTTAAGGTTGGCATGTGTGTGACCTATTTAACATTAACCCGTTGATGACCCAATCTGTTGGCGACCCGCCCGCACACCCACCCATTTTGCCACCCTTAATAAATATTAATCAAAACGTTGGTTTTTTATTTTAATTTTAAGTTATTAATTTTTAGTGGCAATTTTATAATTTCATAAAAATTATACTCCCTTTTCTCCCCCACCTCTGCGTGCAGCTCCCCTCCCTCTTCCTCGCTCTGCACAGGCTCTTCCTAAATCATCTCCTTAATACAAAGGTAAGAGTAAACAAAAGAGACAAGTTAAAATGGTAAAGCTCTTATTTAAAAATTGATAAGAAAAGGACCTATAAATAGGCTTTACATTAGAACACTTCATCCTAGCACTAACGACAAACTCCTATAAAATAGGATCATATGCTACCACTAACCACAACTCCTTTAAGATAAGATCACATGCTAGCACTAACCGCAACTCCTATAAAATAGGATCACATGCTAGCACTAACCACAACTCCTATAAAATAACTAGAGCTTCCAATAAACATTAATAAATATGAAATAAAATATTTAAATCTTAACACACTCCCTTAAACTGAAATCTACAGAAATCAGTTTAAAAGAAAATCAATCCTCTGCAAAATGCTTCTTTACAGCAACACGTGAACAAACTCCAAGTAGACCACGCAACTTCACAAATGTAGCTAGCTTGAGAGGCTTGGTCTGTATATCTGTAAGTCAGTCTTCACTTCGACAATAAACTAGTTTGATTGTTCCATCATTGCTGAGATCTCTTAAAAAATAATATTTCACATCGATATGTTTGCTTCTTCCATGTAACACAAGATTCTTGGAGAGTTTGATTGTTGAGTTGTTGTCACAAAAAACTGTAGTAGCTTCAACTTGCTTGAACTGTAGCTCTTCAAGAATTCTTGTCAACCAAATAGCTTGACAAGCACAAGCGGTTGCAGCAATAAATTCAGCTTATGTAGTTGACAAGGTGACAATTGGTTGTTTCTTAGAAGACCATGAAACAGCCCCTGTGCCCAACATAAAAACATAGCCTGAAGTGCTCCTTTTATCATCTTGGTCTCCTGCATAATCACTATCAGTAAACCCGAACAACTCTAACTTTTTAGCCTTCTTGTAGAACAGCCCAAAATCTCTAGTTCCTTGCAAATAACGAAGGATTCTATTGGCAGCTAACAAATGCATTTATGTTGGATTCTCCATATATCTACTTATCAAACTCACATAATACATTATGTCTGGTCTTGTTGCAGTTAAATACATCAAACTGCCAACAATTTGCTTGTAAAGTGTGATGTCCACCTTCTTCCCTTCATGATCTTTGTTTAGCTTCAAACCAAACTCAGTTGGAGTGCTTACAGGATTGCAATCCTTCATCCGAAACCTATCCAAAATATCCTGCACATACTTCTTTTGAGAAATAAAGATCCCATTAGCTGATTTTACTACTTCTATGCCAAGGAAGTAATGCATCATACCAAGGTCA